>NW_027316167.1:15549511-15784511 GCF_026437365.1 Eucyclogobius newberryi | reverse complement strand
CTCTCTATATCTCTAGCTCTCTCTCTCTATCTCTCTAGCGCTCTCTCTCTCTATATCTCTCTCTATATATCTCTCTCTATATCTCTCTCTATATCTCTCCCTATCTCTTTCTATCTCTCTCTATCTCTCTATCTCTCTATCTCTCTATCTCTCTCTCTACATCTCTCTCTACATCTATCTCTATATCTCTCTATCTCTCTCTCTATATATATCTCTATCTATCTCTCTCTATCTATCTCTCTCTCGCTCTCTCTAGCTCTCTAGCTCTCTCTATCTCTCTAGCTCTCTCTCTCTAGCTCTCTCTCTCTATATCTCTCTCTCTCTATATCTCTCTCTCTAGCTCTATCTCTAGCTCTATCTCTATCTCTCTCTAGCTCTATCCCTCTATATCTCTATCTCTCTCTAGCTCTCTCTATATCTCTATCTCTAGCTCTATCTCTCTCTAGCTCTATCTCTCTCTAGCTCTATCTCTCTCTAGCTCTATCTCTCTCTAGCTCTATCTCTCTCTCTAGCTCTATCTCTCTCTCTAGCTCTATCTCTCTCTAGCTCTATCTCTCTCTAGCTCTATCTCTCTCTAGCTCTATCTCTCTCTAGCTCTATCTCTCTCTAGCTCTATCTCTCTCTAGCTCTAGCCCTCGCTCTCTAGCTCTCGCTCTCTAGCTCTCGCTCTCTCTCTCTCTAGCGCTCGCTCTCTCTCTCTAGCGCTCGCTCTCTCTCTCTCTCTAGCGCTCGCTCTCTAGCTCTCTCTCTAGCTATAGCTATAGCTCTAGCTATAATCATTATTCAGACTATATTCAGTCTTTGATTTTAAAATCAAAGACTGAAAATGGCTTTTGGGTCTGGACCAAAAGCTCTTGAGGGTCCAGATCTGAAGTTTTCAGCCTAAATCCAGAACAAGTATTATTTATTCTAATATTTTCTCCCTTTTTCTTCCAGAACTTCCATTTGATGGATTACCACCTGGCCATCTTCATCACAGTGATGTTGGCCCGCAGACTGGTGTGGACCATCGTGTCAGAGGTGAGTGTCCCCACCTGCCACACTTCTATGATTACAAAAAGCATTCTCGTGTTGTGATTTGTCTTATTTCTTTTTAATAAGACAAACAAACATTAATCGAAATCACAATAGATCAATGTGAGCTAAACAAAATATTTTTTTTAAAATGTATTCTTAAAATGATTAAATTATTGCTATGGCTTTTAAAATTCTTAGTCCTGAGTTTACACTTGGGGCTTTACAACGGAGTATAAGGGCCAACCCAAATAAAAAAATTGCGGAGCAGTACGAGAATAAAGTCATAACATTTCAATATTAAAGTAATAATTTTATGAGATTAAAATCGAAGCCAGAAAAAGTCGAGGGAGCCGATTAATGGTGAACATGGTCCGAGACTCCTTCGCCTGCTGTGGCTCTATGAGCGCGGTCAGTGTCCTGCCCAGTGTCCAGGACCTGAGACACACCCAGGCCTTTAACCAGTCATGCATCCTGACCATGCTGAAAGTGAATCTCGTTTCTAAATCCAATCAATGGAGATTATGGTGACAAGTTGTATTTTTGATACCACAAATAAATAAATATATATATATATATATATATATATATATATATATATATATATATATATATATATATATTTTTTTTTTTTTTTTTTCTCAAAGTCCTTTAATCTCTATTTTTGATTCATTTTAATTTTTTTCTGATTTGAAAAAATACAAATGTCTCAATATTAAGTTCCTGAACCCCCGACAGGATTGGCTGTAAACCTCTTTATTGGTTCAAAAAGATCCGCACATATAACTGACCATTAGAAATTACTGAATCTCAATTGAACTTTTGATTAATAGCACAGTTGCCCAGTTCTATTTAATTTATTACATTTTATTTTGAGTATAGATATGACTTTGTGCCTCTGCTGATGAAAAAAGCACTGATTTTTGATCAAATATAGTTCCTGTTATATGCAAAAAATGTTCTTATTCAAAAGTACTTTGTTTTACATTGTTAAACACAATGACATCGGGGATAATTTTAATTATTCTAAAACCCATGGATATGTTCACGACAATACTACAATTGTTTGACCAATTTTTTTTTCAGCTTGTTTTTAGAATATGGAGGCCAACATTGTCGTCTCTATTAATGGGAAACGCTGATTGTTAACCCCTCTTTTCCAGGTGTCCCACAGTATTGGAGGCTCCCTGGTTCGATACATGCTCCTGATCACAGCTCGTCTCTGCCTCCTGACCCTGTGTGGCTGTGTGTTGTGCTGGACCCTCGTCAACCTCTGCCGAAATCACTCTGTCCTCAACCTGCTCTTCCTGGGATATCCGTGAGTTTGCCATAGGAAACTGCTCATACCACATTCTTAATAGGTTTCATTATTTGTTTTTCTTGTTTTTTAAAATTTAAGTTTAGCATATTTTTAAACAAAAAAAAGACAACAATAGAACAAGAACAGGACCAGAGAGCAAACCGAAGGCAAAAATCAAAGTAAGCAGACATCCATCAGGTGAGAAAATGAAAAAATATATATAAAAAATCAAAGCACACGTAAACCCAACCAAAGGTCCCACTTAGTCCATAGTATGCCATATCCCAAATTAGTCCTTTTTCTGTTCAATGCCGAATGCGAGTTTTTCCATCTTTTATTTTTTTGATGTCCAAGGTATGTCTGTCCAGTCCTTGGTTGTCAGTGCAATTTGTGTCATCCATTTTTTTGTGAATGGCTTTTTAGCCGCTACCAAGAGTATGTCCTAGAGGTAACAAATTATTGTGTCCATGACAGGTGTCCTCAGGTCCAGGTTCATAGTTCCAAAATCAAGTGGAATGGCAATGTCAAAAACTGTTTGTAGTGCATCCTTAATTTCTGTCCAAAATTTGGAACAACAGGACAATCCCCAGAACACGTTATAGTGTCTCTATCACATATTCTGGGACTATCCTGTTCAAAAGTTTCTGACTGGACTTGGAGAAGCAGGACTTTAATAGATATTTACAAATAAGGAGTTATTATAATCAAGAAATAAAAAGGAATAACCCGTTGACTGAAATATTTATTAAAGCATATAAATCTGAACTTTCAAGGGGATTAATATCTAAATTATACAAATAACAATATGAGCAGTCACTCTACTGATTACATTAAGGGTAAATGGGAAAGAGTGGGTCACTTTGCTCTGGCTGATAAAAATTGGAGAACCTCAGAAAGCAGAAAGTCCCGTTTGTCCAAGTCAAAGGATTATTTCAACTCATCAAAGCTCTTCAGATGATTTTCCCTTACAATCTGATAAAAGACCTTTTATACCATTTGTTGTCCAGACTTTAAATCTTGAGTCTGAGCTGTTAGGTGTGAAATTTTGATCATAAGCCAACCCATTTAAGATTTTAACATCTTTGTTTAGTTTGTATGTTTTGATTTGCTCCTTCCATTTTGAAAAAACAGATTTCACCCAAGGGTTCTCCATCTCACCCAAATGACTCAACTGTCAGTTTTCTGCTAGTAAGGCCTACACAGGAACCCCCTGTACAACATTAATCTCAATATTTTTTCCATTGAGCCTCATATTCTGGGTCACACCAGCACAGCAAGGCTCTGATCTGAGCTGAAACAAAGTCATTTTTCAAAGAATGTAAACTCCAGCCTCCCTATTCTTTTGATAGTTGTAAAGTTTTGAAAATTATGTTTTTTTCTTGCTAAATAAATCTTGAGATTGCTTTGTTCCACTCATCAAACAGCCGGTTGGGGATGAAAATCGGAGTCTGTAACAGATGGAGAAATCTTGGCAAAACATTAATTTTTATATTTTCAATTCATTGACTTAGACTTAAAGGCGCAATGGACGATTTTTCGGCAATTTTAGAACGCAGGCGGAAGTGCGCATGCGCACTCCTCCGTGCGGACTGATACAACACACTCGTGCGTTTGTTTATTAGCGCGACGGATCACATCGCATCTCTCGTCTCCCGTAGATTTAAGTCTTCTTCTGAGTCAGCTCCGTCTTCATTTTGTCCGTATACTGAGGGAACTATATTATGATAGATCAATGCGCTTATACAGGTGGAAACGTGGGGACGAGCCACACGCGGCTGCAGGTGAGCGGTAGGTGCGTGGCAGGACTAATCGGCAGTCCACGCCACGAGGAAATAAGACTCAGATTTGGGCCAAAAAAAATCGTCCATTCAACCTTTAAGTAGGGGATAAGGTTAATTTTTTCAAGATTTTTTTTTTTTATAGTAAAAAAGAAGGTTATGATTTTTTTCTCCAGAATTGTTGGTAGGTCTCTATGGAGTACCACACCTAAATAGCCAAGCGATTCCGAAATGGGTATGTCTTTCTAAAGATGCCAGAATTAAATGATTTCATTCATTTTGTATCCAGACATTGGACCAATTTCTTGGAGAAAATGCCTCACGGCCAATGGTTCCAAATACAAAGCAGCTGCTTCTGGTGTTCTGAGCACGGGTTTATTACCTTCAAAAGTCACCAGAAGAGTTGCCGGTAAAAAGTTTTCTCTTCCAGAACTCTTCACAGATGTGGTGGAACTTTTGCTGTTGTTGACGAACCTCGTATGGAATATCTGGAGCAAAGACGCGCTTGCCTTGTTCTGGAGGTCTCCTTTAACCCTTGCAGCTTTCATGACACGTTCCTTCACAAGAAACCTCCTTATCAGGCCTTGTGTTTTATCAGCTGCTGGTTTGCCCAGCTCCAAATCCAGGAGCTTATATTATTGTTCTCAGAGTATTCAGGGTCTTCACCCTGGCCTGCAACGCCTCCATCTCTGCCCTATTGTCTGCAGATCATCCGCATTATCTGAAACGCGCTGCTCGCCTTCGTCTATGTGTGCTCCGGTTAGTCCCGCTGCTTTCAGCTCAGCGGCTACTGCAGCAGATACTGCTGGGCCCATGGCAGCTGTCACCTCCACTCTAAAATTTTCCTTGTCATGCTGCATTTCTCATCTTATTTTGGGCATCTTCAGCAATAACTGATATGTATATCCTTCCCCCCTTTCGATGCAATTAAATTATGAGAATCTTTATCTGGGCCGACGGGAGCCCGTTTCTCAGGCTGGGAGAGACTGTGATTCTCTTCTGGTTTGCTAGCCATGTTAGCCCTGTTGGCCTGTGATGTGGGCTGTTTTCCATTGGGACTGTAGGCCATCAGTTTTGATTTGTTTTTGGTCCATAGTGTTACCAGACTTTGGCCTTCCTTGTTTACGCATCCCTTGTTCTCCCTCTTATGCGCTTCCAAACATCTGGTCCTTTCCTGCAGTGAGTCATACATATGTGTCTGACCGTGGCTAATCCAGTTACATGTCTACCCGGAGACATTTTGAGTTATTCACAGTGAATGCAAAGCTTTCCAATGATGTCTCTCTCATGTAGATCTGATAATATTTAAGTAAGTTGTGGTCATTTGAATGTATACAACTCTCAAACCCATTCACTGAGAAAACGGGGCTCAAAGTTTCTCACCTGAGTGAGCCCAGAGTCACAGGGGGGCTCATTTGCATATCATTGAGATAAGCCCTTCCCCCTGTCACACTGACACCACCTTCCCCCTACAGCTGTCACTCAAGACTCAAGAGGAGTGTTGTTATTGATGGTAACTGGACTTGAATGAGAAGTTACTATATTAAATGTAAATACTTGGATTACAAAAGGCCCTGAATAGAATCAAAGAATCAGAATCAGAATAGGGTTAATTGCATTTGTCGATAAACATAATTCACAGGTGATTCAGTGCAACACAAACAACAAAAGATAAGATAAGATAGCCTTTAATGTTACAACACAGTAGATACAGGGGGAAAGGACAGTAACTTATAGGAAGTTTAAAAAACACTCTTAATAGAAGAACTCTTATAAACAGATGCCAGGGCCAGGTATACGAACTGCAACGGGTCCATGGCTTTGAATATATGAGATAATAGATATGATATGTACACCACCAGAGTCTAATTACATCAGAGATCTCATCCTCTTCTTCGTCTGTGCACTCTTCTGTGCTGTGACTCTCGGCATCAAAGCTGTAAACAAATAACAGGACATTTGAGAAATGGCTAACTATTTCACATAAAACACTCATTAACTATTTATTTTTTTTAACACGATGTGAGAGTTTCAATATAAATACCTGAAGTGCTGATAACTCTTGGATCTTTGGAAGCCGTCTGAAGAAGTGGGATATTGAGGTGAGACTCAGGAGAGCTGTTTTCCACTACCTGATGACAAGGGCGACAATGTAAAAAAAATGAGAACAGAAGAAACAAATCTTAAGCAGAGAGCAGCACTGAAGTTTTGCCAGGCTAATGTTTACACATTACAGTAGTCAAATAATATAAATTAACCTCAGCGAAGTCTTCCAAACCCTGGTCTTCATGTATGCTCGCGTGATAAGTCCAAAGCCGCAATCAGGGGAGAATTTGGTGTGGCCAGCAAACTGCAGGCTCACCTGAAAAACAGATGTTGCTTATGGTTAATTATACTCTAATCATTAAAACATGAAAATCACCAAAATAATGTTTTACACTTACCACGCTCCTTAGCAGACTTCACGTAGAGACAGGTCATGTCAGTCAGGGTGTCTTTGCCAATTCTGAAAAGGGGAAAAAAAGGATTAGTGTTAACAGTAATATGGGAATAACACGCTTCACAGATAACAGTTCACATTGTGACGTTAACGGTGTAT
Organism: Eucyclogobius newberryi; assembly: GCF_026437365.1. Classification (NCBI taxonomy): domain Eukaryota; kingdom Metazoa; phylum Chordata; class Actinopteri; order Gobiiformes; family Gobiidae; genus Eucyclogobius; species Eucyclogobius newberryi. The sequence continues at coordinate 15,777,820 of NW_027316167.1, read as the reverse complement.
TTAAGATGCAAAACGCAGAGATATTGGGACATCTGCCCTCGGCTAGCGATGCTAGCTAGCTCACTTGCGATAACACGGCTCGTAAAAGCAAAACACTTGCAGAACAGCACACCAAAACATAAACATACACTCAAGTTTAAAACCGGCGCACATTAAAGTGATTAAATGCGGGTGTTTTAGTCGCAAAGCTTACCTGGTTCAGCCGTCCTGTTGTTTCTCCCAACACCGTGCAGAGAGACACACAGGAAGCTGATAATGGCCAGGCAAGCGCGTGATTGGTTCGAGTGACGCAGTGCGTGCGTGACGTGCAACGTACGTAAGCCACGTGACCAGAAGTGGTATCGGGAGTTGTAGTTTTTTTCTCTTCCCACGCCGAAAAATAACCCGATAACATGGCAAAGTTTAGCTTACAACTTAGCTCTGAATAGCTGCGTTTAGCTCCAGGCTGTGGCACTAACAGCCGGTTTAGCACCATAAAACACACACAAAGCACGACCCACACAACCCACGGGCCAACCCACGCCGAAAAATAACCCGATAACATAGCAAAGTTTAGCTTACAACTTAGCTCCGAATAGCTGCGTTTAGCTCCGGGCTGTGGGGGTAACAGCCGGTTTAGCACCATAAAACACACACAAAGCACGACCCACACAACCCACGGGCCAACCCACGCCGAAAAATAACCCGATAACATGGTGATAACAGCAAGTATTCACATTAAGCCCGTATTGCAGAGTGCACTGAAGCAACATGTTAGCTTAGCATTAGCTCCACCGGAGCAGACAAGTAAGATTCTAAAGTGATCACGAGACCGCCTTAAAACACAGCGTTAAAGCAATAATTTAGTAGTAAAGTAAAAGTGTACCTGAGTAAACAGTTCCGTTGCAATGTAGTCCAGGAAATGTAAGCTCTGAAGACTGTGCTCTGCAGACGGTCTGGAGTAATGAGAGGAAAACACGGAGCAGCAGCTGTCATGCGGATCACAGCTGATTGGTGGAAAATGTAAACAATACGTTGGCTAGAAAAAGGTGACGCCCCCCAGGAGAGCAGGAAAAAGACCCAAAAACTCCACATTTTTAACAGCTTAATGTATACGTTTAAGACAACCAATAGTGTTATCTGAAGCACACAGGGGCTTATTCATAACTTCAACTAGCACATTCTGCAAAAAAACGAAAATCACACATTTGAAAAAAAAAATCTTTTTCTCAGTTTCACCGAGGCCGACATGTTCCGGCATTTGGGCTGCTGCGCCACATATTTTGAGAAATAAGAGATGATAAAGAAAGATAAAATTATCGTTCAAAACTTTTACATTACATAAAAAAAATTAAACATCCTTAGACTCGACCATGACAAGGTCATGTTTCTGTTATTTATGTGCTGAATTCTTTTTCATTTCCTCAGGTTTGGCGTGTATGTCCCGCTGTGCTGTTTCCATCAGGAGGGCACCAAAGTGCAGTCACCCTCCTCGGACTGCGAGTACTCAGAGGATCATCCGCAGACCGACTTGGCTGAGGCGCCGTTCTTCAGGCCACGGGACTTTCTCTTTTTGTTGCGTGAAAACCTCCGTGAGCAGTTCTCCAGCCCCCTGCACATGCCCACACACAAATGCCCACCCCCCATGCACTCACACACCCCCGACATGATTCGCGCCGAGGTAGAGGAGCTCAAGAGTGACTTCAACAGGCGGATCAAAGAAGTGCTGTTCAACTCGCTCTTCAGTGCCTACTATGTGGCCTTCCTCCCGCTCTGTTTTGTCAAGGTGTGTTAACTCTGCACAACACTCTACTTCAAAGACCAAATGTTCCATTAATCTTTCCTGTAGACTTTTTTAAAAAATCGAATACCGATTGTATAAGCTAACTCCAACACCGGTAATTTAAAGGCACAATGGAGGCTAACCAGCTGTGTGGTAACTAATGCCCATAACGTGTTGATTTCAGTCTAAAAACACATTTAAAATGTGAAATACTACGGATTTCAAATTAAATTACAGACCTTTTGGTCTTTAGTTACAACATAGCTGATTAGCCTCTAGCAAACTTTCAAACTTTTAATGGGTGGCCAGTTTCTGCTGAGCCCCGTTATGCTTATGTTATTTCTGATCACGATCAAGACAAACGTAGTCTGATGTGTGTGGTTTAGTGGTTGCTTTCTGAGCTGGACATTTAATAGATGGAAAAATGTAAAAGTCAGATTCACTTATGTGTCTTTTATGTGATCTCATCAACACTTATTCATTCCAGCCAAGAGGGCACTGAGAGGGATATCATTTGTTTGGGAATACCTTGCCAATATCAAATACACATAGATTACCGTTCTTCATTCATATGTAAATTAGGCTCACTGTTACAACCAACCAAGTAATTTTTCCTGATCTAAATCCATGATTTTTAAATCTATGTCGAGTTGTAATTATTTAATTTGAAATGGTCAAAACATTTCTCTACTTTCTGAAGCCAAACTTCTTTTTCTCAGGGTAGTGTGTCATCCATTTTTCTATACCAATAATTAAATCTAGCTGTTAGTAAGCGTCACTAATGGATTCATTCTTAATAATCAGTGCTATATTTTTACGCCCGCAGAGTACGCAGTACTACGACATGCGCTGGTCGTGTGAGCACCTCATCATGGTGTGGATCAATGCGTTTGTGATGCTAATGAGTCAGTTACTCCCCCCGAGTTACTGCGACCTGCTCCACCGCTCAGCCGCTCATCTGGGACGATGGCAGAAACTAGAGCATGGCTCATACAGCAACGCGCCTCAGCACATGTAAGTGACCCCCAACAAATACTCAAGGACATGTCAATAAGAAAAGAACACATTTATGTTTTATTGTGTGTGATTTTAATGTGTCTGGCTCTATAAAGCACTTTGAATTACTTTGTACGTGATTTGTGCTCTACAAATAAACTTTCCTTTAATGTCTCAAAATACTGATATTCTGTATAAACAATTTTACAAATAGTATGAGTCAGAAAACAAGTAATAATGTATCCAGATATCAATATGTTTTATAGTATTAATAGTATTATTGTGGTAAATTTGCACATCATTGTTCTGTTTAACGGGGCCCGGCCGGGCACAGCCCGAAGGAGCGACGTGGGGCCGCCCTCCCGTGGGCCCACCACCCGCAGGAGGATCCATAAGGGGCCGGTGCAGAGAGATCTGGGCGGCAGTCGACGGCAGGGGCCTCGGCGACCAGATCTCCAGACACAGAGACTAACTCTGGGGACATGGAATGTCACCTCGCTGGGGGGGAAAGAGCCTGAGCTTGTGCGGGAGGTTGAGCGATACCGACTAGATATAGTCGGCCTCACCTCCACGCACAGTTTGGGCTCTGGAACCCATCTCCTCGAGAGGGGCTGGACGCTCCACTTCTCTGGTGTTGCCCGCGGGGAGAGGCGGCGGGCTGGTTTGGGCTTGCTTATAGCCCCTCAGCTCAGCCGCCACGTGTTGGAGTTCACCCCAGTGGACAAGAGGGTCGCGTCCCTCCGCCTTCGGGTGGGGGACAGGTCTCTCACTGTTGTGGCGGCCTACGGGCCGAACAGCAGTGCAGAGTACCCGGCCTTCTTGGAGTCCTTGGGAGGAGTACTGGACAGTGCACCGACCGGGGACTCCGTTGTTCTACTGGGGGACTTCAACGCCCACGTGGGCAATGACAGTGACACCTGGAGAGGGGTGATTGGGAAGAATGGCTTCCCCGATCTGAACCCGAGCGGTGTTCAGTTATTGGACTTCTGTGCTAGCCACGGATTGTCCATAACGAACACCATGTTCAAGCACAAGGGTGTCCATCAGTGCACATGGCACCAGGACACCCTAGGCCGGAGGTCAATGATCGACTTTGTTGTTGTGTCATCTGACCTCCGGCCGCATGTCTTGGACACTCGGGTGAAGAGAGGGGCAGAGTTGTCAACCGATCACCACCTGGTGATGAGTTGGATCCGCTGGCGGAGGAGGAAGCCGGACAGGCTTGGCAGACCCAAGCGCATTGTGAGGGTCTGTAGGGAACGTCTTGCAGAGCCCTCTGTTAGTAGGGTATTCAACTTGCACCTCCGGGAGAGCTTCTCCCATGTCCCGGGGGAGGTTGGGGACATTGAGTCCGAGTGGACCATGTTCTCTGCCTCCATTGTTGATGCTGCTGCTCGGAGCTGTGGTCGCAAGGTCTCCGGTGCCTGTCGTGCCGGCAACCCCCGAACCCGGTGGTGGACACCGGAAGTAAGGGATGCCGTCAGACTGAAGAAGGAGGCCTATCAGGCCACTCTGGCTTGTGGGTCTCCGGAGGTCATCGACTGGTATCGGCAGGCCAAGCGAGCCACGGCTCGTGCTGTCGCAGAGGCAAAAACCCGGCCTGGGAGGAGTTCGGGGAGGCCATGGAGGAGGACTATCGGTCGGCACCAAAGAAATTCTGGCAAACCGTCCGGCGCCTCAGGAGGGGGAAGCAGTGCCTCACCAACACCGTTTACGGTGCTGGTGGAGGCCTGCTGATCTCGACTGGGGATGTCGTCGGACGGTGGAAGGAATACTTTGAGGATCTCCTTAATCCCTCAGTCACGTCTTCCGAAGAGGAAGTAGAGACCGGGGACTCAGAGGCTGGCTCATCCATCACCCAAGCTGAAGTCACTGAGGTTGTTCGCAAACTCCTCGGTGGCAGGGCTCCGGGGGTGGATGAGATCCGCCCTGAGTACCTAAAGTATCTGGATGTTGTAGGACTGTCTTGGTTGACACGTCTCTGCAACATCGCGTGGCGTTCGGGGACCGTGCCTCTGGACTGGCAGACCGGGGTGGTGGTCCCTTTGTTCAATAAGGGGGACCGGAGGGTGTGTTCCAACTACAGAGGGATCACACTCCTCAGCCTCCCGGGTAAGGTCTATTCCAAGGTACTGGAGAGGAGAATCCGACCGATAGTCGAACCTCGGATTCAGGAGGAGCAGAGTGGTTTTCGTCCCTGTCGTGGAACACTGGACCAGCTCTATACCCTCCATCGGGTGCTCGAGGGTTCATGGGAGTTTGCCCAACAAGTCCACATGTGCTTTGTGGATCTGGAGAAGGCTTTCGACCATGTCCCTCGGGGTGTCCTTTGGGGGGTGCTCCGGGAGTACGGGGTCCGGGGCCCTTTGCTCAGGGCTGTCCGGTCCCTGTATGACCGGAGCAGGAGCTGTGTTCGCATTGCCGGCAGTAAGTCAGACCTGTTCCCAGTGCATGTTGGACTCCGCCAGGGCTGCCCTTTGTCACCGGTTCTGTTCATAATTTTTATGGACAGAATTTCTAGGTGCAGTCAGGGGTCGGAAGGTGTCCGGTTTGGGGACCACAGGATTCCATCTCTGCTGTTTGCAGACGATGTTGTCCTGATGGCTCCATCAAACCCGGACCTGCAGCATGCACTGGGACGGTTTGCAGCCGAGTGTGAAGCGGCTGGGATGAGAATCAGCACCTCCAAATCCGAGGCCATGGTTCTCAACCGGAAAAAGGTGGCTTGCCCTCTTCAGGTGGGTGGGGAGTCCTTGCCCCAAGTGGAGGAGTTCAAGTATCTCGGGGTCTTGTTCACGAGTGAGGGAAGGATGGAGCGTGAGATCGACAGGCGGATCGGTGCAGCGGCTGCAGTGATGCAGTCGCTGCATCGGACCGTTGTGGTGAAGAGGGAGCTGAGCCGAAAGACAAAGCTCTCTATTTACCGGTCGGTCTACGTTCCTACCCTCACCTATGGTCATGAGCTTTGGGTAGTGACCGAAAGAAAAAGATTGCGGATACAAGCGGTCGAAATGAGTTTCCTCCGCCGTGTGGCTGGGCGCTCCCTTAGAGATAAGGTGAGGAGCTCGGCCACACGGGGGGAGCTCGGAGTAGAGCCGCTGCTCCTCCACGTCGAGAGGAGCCAGCTGAGGTGGCTCGGGCATCTGTTCCGGATGCCTCCTGGGCACCTCCCTCGGGAGGTGTTTCAGGCATGTCCCACCGGGAAGAGGCCCCGGGGAAGACCCTGGACACGCTGGAGAGACTATGTCTCTCGGCTGGGCTGGGAACGCCTTGGGATCCCCCCGGAGGAGTTGGAGGAAGTGTCTGGGGAGAAGGAAGTCTGGGAGTCCCTGCTCAGACTGCTGCCCCCGCGACCCGGCCCCGGATAAAGCGGCAGAAAATGGATGGATGGATGGTTGTTCTGTTTAATTCATACCTTGCTTTGAAATTTTTATTCAAATCCTTTTATTAAAATGTACAAGAGAGGCTTCTCGTTGTGTGTATGTGACGTAATTGTGTATTTTGTGGTTTCAGGTGGTCTGACGGCACCATTTGGCCACAGGGGGTCCTGGTGCGACACAGCAGGTCTTTGTATAAAGCAGTAGGGACTTATAACGTTGCTCTGCCCTCCGATGTGTCGCATTCAAGATTTTATGTGAGTCCTGCCATTAAATAAGCTCCATTTTCATGCTCTCAGTGAGTTGTTGGTAAAAGTTTATCACGAGAACAATCCTGTGTTTACATGCGTCTCTGGTATCTTCATTAATCACCAATCAACAAAATAATTTAGGGAGGAAAAAACACTTTATTTTAGATGTCAATTTACCATGCTTTGGTTTACATTTCTAATCTTTTATATTTGCCTAAAAGACTATGTAACTCATGTGTGTCCTTCAGTTCCTGTTCCATAAGCCCTTGCGGATCCTGAACCTGCTGATCTGGATCGAGTCCAGCGTGGTCCTGTACCAGCTCTACTCTCTGCTGCGGTCCGAGCGCTGGAACCACACTCTGTCCCTTGGCCTCATCCTCTTCTGTAACTATTATGTCCTGTTCAAACTGCTTCGCGACAGGATCGTTTTGGGGAAGGCCTACTCCTACCCTGTGCCCCCCAGCAGCCTTGGACTTAAGTCTCAGTGAGAGTCCCCTTTTTGGACCTTGTGTGCCCCCATGAGGAGGTTAGGGACAATGTGAACTCATAATCGTGTTTTGATACGGTTATATTTTTAATGTTTATATATATAAACTTATTTAAAAGAATATTTTATTTTGTATACTGTTTCAAGTTACTCCGGGCATTTCCATGTTGATGACATGAGCATGTTGTATTATTGTGTTGGTGACAGGAACATTGGGAAATGCCAGGAGATGACTTTCACCAAAGATATTTTAAGTGCAGGTGGCCAATCAGAGAGAGGCTGTGGCTTTTCAGAGCAAGTGGTCAAACCTGAGATTTTTAGTCCCCATCAGTCATTTCAAACTAATTCATTTATAATTGATGAAGCTCCTTTGGTACTCCTGACATTTGCCCATGTTGGGATCACAGATTACATTGTATTCAGTGTGTGCTATTGCTTACAGTGCCTGCCTATTCCAAGTGTTTTTGAAGAGTGACAGCGACACATGTTCAATAACACAAACTGCTTCCTTGCATTGCCTTAACTTCTGTCTGATTGTTCCATTGGCTGCTGCTCTGGTCTAACCAGAAAAAGTGCTTATTTTTGCTGAAAAGCCATTTTTTGTTATTTTCTGAAACCATCCAATGGTATTGAAAGACACCCATTTTATTTTTCTAGATTGAACCAAAACACAAGTGGCTGAATATTTCAGTTTTAACTAGGTGCCCACTGTGAACGTTACCTTTTTTTTTCTAAAGTGGCAACGAAGACAGATGGTCAATTAGTGACATGCCGTGTTACCAAAATGGTGTTACAGAAAGGTGTCACAAGTCACTCTGCATGTTGTTGCCTTCTGTTTAACTACATGCGTATTAAGTGGTTTCCAGGGAATCCTCCGCTTTTTCTGGTTCAACTTCTTTATTGCATTTCCCCATTGCAGTATTGTCATAAAATAAAGGTCCATATTTCAATAAATTTCATCTTTGTATTGATGGATCTAAATTCAAACCACTTGTGTATAACTGAGTGCCTCATCTGTAACGGGTTGTTCATAGACCCCATGAATGCCATAATGTTCCTGTTATTTTACTTAATTCTGCGTGCTTTTGTTTTGTTTTCTGTAAATCTGGTCATTTCAACTTTAATGCTGGTTTACTCCGCTACAGTTAATGGTGCTGTTGACTTGGCATGTTTCTGTTCGTGTTAAACTTGAGTTGAGCACCGTGACGAAAGTATAATTTTGAAACAGTCATAATAAAACTCTCAGTTGATGGTGGATCTTGTGTCCTTTGTCACGGCCCTGAATGGTCCTACACTTTAGGTCTTACATGTTTTCTGACAGATGTACGTGATCAAAAATACAACACAGTGGTAGATGTAGTTTATTGCATTCACTTCTTGTGGCCCTCAGAGGCAACTGGCCCTCAGAAGCAACTGTTGTTGTGATTTTGGGCCTTACAAAAATGAATTGATTTGATTTGTAGTGTTCAGACTTTGCCACCAGAGGGAGCCCACTTTATACATTCCTGTATTGACTTCTGCTAAGCTCCTTTGAGAACATTAGAAAGTCCACAAACATTTGAAACTCAAGGCACTTTTGGTGTCTCTCATACATTCAAATGCATCAGTAGAAAAATATTACAGTGCATTATACAGTTTGAATACGACACATAGTTCAGGAGTTTAGCCTTATCTGAGGACTTTTCCTGTTGTGTTTGAGTCGGTCCATTTAATGTCTTTATAGATCATGAGAAATCAGACTCACGTGTTTTTGTTTACGGGTCCAGTTTCATAAAGGCATTAGGAAATAAAATATAAAAAAAGTTGCAGCAAACCATAGTGTTAAGAGATTTAAGGGGCATTGTATGCATTTTCTGGTGGCAGACCTTCCACCTACATCTTCATGGAGACAAGGAGGCGGACCCTCGACTAGAAAAGTTATAGTACACCTTTAAAGCCCCCCTAATAAAGCTGTATTATAAATATACATGATCATATAATTATTCCAGGTTTTAGAATGATAAAAAATTAGGACAAATGCAACAGCAATTAACAATTTTAAAAACATAAAAATCCTCCAAATGTTGCATATAACAAGAAGTTGAAACCCATGAATAATTATAACCTTTCTAATTCATTTACAGTCCACATAAACCAATGTTAAAAATCTTACCAAAAAGGCACCTTTTGGCACAAAAATGGTTCTATATAGTATTTCTCATTGTCTGACAAACTGAGACTGTGTCACTTGGTGAGGAGGGAGTTCAGGGCCTCAAAACTGAGCCAACTCGGGTTGAAAGTGGTGAAATGGATGTGCAAAGGTTTATCGTCGTCTCAATAATAATAAGTCTGTGCTTGTCCTGTGGCCAGAGTTTGAACCACTCCCTCAGTGATTTCTCTTGGTTCTCCTCCTGTTCCCTTCAGCCTTCTCTACAGTCCACAAAGTTGCCCTTGATCCAGTAGCAGATTTGGGCATATTTTAGGGGAGTGATTCTGACCGCCACGTTATAATCCTGGGACGCCCCTTGTCTCTCCACCCACTGATGCCCCGAGAACACCCCTATGATTTTGCGTTCCCACCTGCGGCGGCGGGGGTCCCACATGCGGGCGTAGACCCCAGACCCGCTGGCCCCGGGTTGGGCGTCACAGTGCTGGTACAACAGGTCGGGCGTCTCCTCACCGGCCGGGCAGAAGCGGTACACCAGACGCCCCGGTCGGTCATTGTCGAATCCAGAGAAATGCACTCTTCGTCCGGGCAGTCTCTGGGCGGGCGGGCTCACTCCCAACTTCATATGGCGACGTTTATGGGGCTTTTTCAGTTCCAGAAGGGCATAGTCATAGTCCATGCCAATGTCATTTGCGTTGGCTTTAATCCAGCCTTTGGGGACATGGGTGCGTCTGGCCCGGATCCACTGAAACTTCATTTTGTCATTAGTCGGCGGGGCGTAAGGTGAACCAACGCTTTCAATGTGATTGGTCAAGTTTAGGAAGAGGTTTGATGCTTGTGTCTCACGGTATTTGGGTTTTAAAAAGCCAACACGGAGTCTTTGAGCTCCTTTCACGTAGTTCTTCCCATCGTGGACACAGTGTGCCGCTGTGAGCACATGCCGGTCCCCCACCAGTGTCCCAGAGCAGCCTGTGGACAGTTTGACCGCCACAGAGAAGGGGAATTGGAGCAAAAAGTCCTGCCCTGCAATGCTAAACCTCCCATCATGTCCAAAAATCTGTCTTTTCCTTCTCACACGAGCCTCCCTCTTCCCACGGGACCTTGCCTTGTAAACCACAGAAGTATCAGAATTTGGATTGTAGCCATAAATCCCAACAGAAGTCGTGGTTAGACTCCCGTTTGAGTGGAGCGTCTCATAAGATAAAATATTTTGGAGGTCCCAGTAGTTTGGTTTGGGGGCTTTCCTGTGGCAGTCCGGGTCACAGGAGGAGCTGACGTCCAAACGGGCCTGGGACAGGAAGTGAGGGGCGGGTCGGGGCTCGGTCTGCTGTGGGAGGACCACAGGGACGCGCTGGAGCACCCACTGCTGACGGGACCAGCACCCGGGGAGCAGCAGGAGAAAGAGCACAGGGCAGAGTGATGGAGATCTGAGGATAGTGAAGGAAAACGTATTATACATTATCTCTGTTATTCAAGTTATTCATCAGTTTTATGTTGTGAGTTATGATTCCGGAATGTCTGTCTGTGTTTGTTCTAGATTGTAGTGTGGATAGTTCTTATAGGAAATAGGCCTATTTTTGGGTTTCTGTTTCTGATAATATTGTTGAGTCTGGTCTCTCATTAGTTTGCACTCGTATTTCATTTGGTTACGTTACATTAGAGAGACAGGGATGTGGGGAGTGTTTTAGGAATTTTTCAGCCATAAACATCCTCTGCTTTTAATAGTGCACTTTTTGACAGACAGGGCAAAGATCGGGCTTTGTGCACTGATGGAAAATTCCTGTGTGGCCCCAGGGACTTTTATACTGCATCAGAAGATGAATAACACTGACTATGGCTTTAAAATGGCTGCAGGGATCAGCAGTTAGTCAGCCAGAGGAGATTGTATGGATCACATACACAGCCTAAACATGCAGAATATGAGCAGATGACCAGCCTTAGATGGAAAATGCCATGATGTTTTTTGGTCATGAGTTTCATTTGGTTGAATTAACAAGCCCGCCCTAATAACTTTATAATGTCTCAGAGGTTATAGGGTTCATTTCAAACATTTAAGATAAGATAAGCCTTCATTTGTCCACACAATGGGGACATTTCAGTGTTGCAACACAAGTAGGTACAGAAGTCAAAGAACAGATAACTTATATTGCAATAACTTTCCATCAACACTGTAGATAAGATACTTGAGCATCCAACATAAAGTCACGTACAGCAATTAAATTTGAGGTAAATAACATTAAAGTTGGTTAGTCTTTAGGCCCTTTAAAATTATATGTCATGTTTTTGGCTGGAGGAAAAAAAAAATCATAATGATAAGACACAATGACATGGGCAATCATAAACTCATAAATTTATTTATTTTTTAAGCAATGGAAGCAAAGCTTCAAAATTCGATTCAAGCTTTACAAAAAGTATAATTTGTTATATATAAAATACATAGTGGAATCACCATTTCTGTAAGTATTTGTCCAATAAAATCATAATTTTGCTTCCATCAAAAATGCCAAACTGTCTTCCATAAATAATCTCTATTTAAAAAATCAAATTATGTAAAATAAAATCATAAACGCCTCGCATATATATGCCTTGATATTCCATGTTTTATTCTATTCTGAGGTTAATCCCCTTTTCTCCATTGAAATCTCCACCTCACTCTTCTACAGACTCTATTTGTTTACAACTTGAAGAGTATTTCGACCTCCTGCAGTTTGCTTAAAATAAAAAACGTAACTTACGCAGCTGACAGGCGCATGGCTTGTGCAGGTGAGGAGCCGCAGCGCAAACGGATCCTAAAAGTTGTTTTGTCTCTTTGGTCCTTGGTGTTTCGCCTCAGATGACAGTGATCCGTGGCAGGGCGCAGTAGAGGAGCGCAGAGGAAAGGCGCAAAGCGGAAAGGCGCACAGAGGAGGAGAGGTGCAGCGCTGGTCCTGGGTCAGTCATGGCGCTCGTGTGAACTGTGAGGAAAAAGATGCAACGCGCCTCAGCGAACAGATGCAGTCATGTGACACTACTCATCCAAGTTACATCTGTTTTATTTCATCATAAACTTGTCACGTTTTGGAGCAGTATGCTTGCACTGCAACAAATCTGCTCTATTCATGGATTATTGCCACATTTAGCTGATGCAAACTCAAGAAAGCAAAATGCATTTCTTGCCTGAATAAAACTTGAGGAGTCGTCTTTTTCCAGCAGAATCAAACAAGATAAAAACTCATAATTATTTTAATTTACAGTAACAAACTTGCATTAAAAAAAATAAAGAAAATGTTTGCACAAAGCTGCCAGCATCCTGTTGTCAACTTGATTTTTGTATCTTCACTGCACATTTCTTCTGACAGTGTTGACAGGGCCTTGACTTGATGTTTTGTTGTGGACAGGACAGCAGACCACAGCTGATCCGGGACCGAGCCAAAACAAAGTCCAAAACTGGACAGATGTGACGCAGGGAGGAAGAAGGGGATGAGTTGTGATGAGGCGAATGGATAAAAACGGTCACTTTCTTTGTCTATGTTTGAGTCTTTGCCCGTAACCTGCTCTTCCTGTCTCTGCTCACCCTCTTCCATCCTTTATGTTGGCACAATCTATTTCCCCTCCCACTGCATTTGTCCAGTCAACAGCTGCTGGACAGTTTAACAAGAGGCTTCAGTATTGTATTTACAGATTTGGGTGAATTCAGCTACAGAAGTCTGAGCTGTTTTAGTTGGTCCTGAGGTTGTTGGTTCTATTGACTCACATTGTATGTAACTTTTTTAGAGGAGGGCTCCGGTGTAACAAATAATAAATACAATTGTGATTTCATCCTGAAACGGTTTGCTTTTTGGGATTTAATGCATTTCTGTTTATTGAAGCTCACGCAAACAAACAAAGACACTTTTCCTGACCCATTCCTCCAATTGGTCAGTCTCTGTAAGGCTCAGAGTGAGTGACAGGTGGATTTAAGCAATTACAGGGAAGTGTGGACTCTCAGAAGACGGAGATGGCTGTCGTTACCCTTTGATGGCAGATGAAATCATACTGACTGAATGTATTGTGGTAAAATGGAAATTTTGATTCTTGATTTCTCAAAATGCATCCTCAAATATTTGTTTTTTGAAAGGCACCCATACTTGTACAAAAGCCTGATCGATGAGTTTAAAGCCATACTGTGGATCATACCAGGTCGACGCAAATAGCAGGTGACAGACACTCAAACAGAAACGTTAAGCACACACAGGGCAGTTGCAATAAATTGTGATGTGGGTATTAATAGAACTAATTATTAACAAAATGTCATGTTTTCCATGTTCATGATCCTTATCGATTACCTGACCATCAATCATGAAGTTGGTTATTATTTTATATGCAGCTGGCCCAGATTTTGTCATCTGATCTGCTAAATGAAGCAGTGTAAAATCATTCTTCAGTTAACAATTCACTTATTCATTCTTTAGACGCGGATGCTTATTCCCTGACATTTTTCTTTCGGGAGCAACCTTCTGTCCAGAGGGTTTCTGATTACCAAGCTTCCTCACAAATATGAATGCCTTCACAGGGTGTGATTGAGTGGGTATAAGACCGGGACAGAGACACAAAGAGGCGAGTGAGCGAGGTAGAAGTGGTGACTCATTTGTCCTTATCCTGCAGCAATTCGCTCATGGATAAATCACTCACATGATCCTCAAAGTCGTATTGAAAAGCGTTTGTTGAAGGTCTGCTGCTTCTGATTATAGATGCAGTGTTTGCCAGGATGAAGGGTGGACCCACTGGCTCGTCACACAGAGCCTACACCCATCCCCGAACACACAGGAACAATTTACCCCTAAACTCTCTCAAAACATCCTCAACAATACAATATTACTTCAACGAGTCCATGAATATACTTGATTCAATCTGTCAGGAAAATATGGCTCTTGTAAAAGCACTTACAAAATATGTTGCAAAAGCTGTGCATGTCCCCACACAACAGTTGTCTCACTGAACGGTTCAATATACACGTTATCTGTGCAATCCTTTGTGGTGGAAGGTCTGTCACATGCTAGTTTCCATGGAGATGATTGTTATTGCCTTAACTTATCTGTTTTGCATTGATTCAATTACGCTTTTACTGATAAATGTATAGATATTGAAAAAGTCTTCCTGTGAGCTTGGTCGCCACTCGCTTAAATAAAATAAAATTAGTTTAATGCCATGCTGTGGAACATTCCGGAGGAAGCAAGAACATTGCCATGGAGACAAGCAGATGGCAGACCCCCCAGAAGTGAGTGCAACTTTAAGTCACTTCAGTGGAGCGCTATATCATGGGTTATTATCGGCTACAAAGTCAACAAAACCACTATCTGTGTTGCGAAATAATGTCTGTCTTATTGATGTATTGATGTACGTTTTCGCTTTCTGGGCTGCAGAGGGGTCATATTTTGGGTGAACTGCTACTGACAATAGAGAGTGCATCCTCAGACTTTATGGGTCAGACTCTAGTCAAGCACTTCTCTCTGGTGGGAAATATTCAGCACACAATGTGTCATGTCCTGGCTCCACACTTACCTTTGAGGTTTTCTCACCATTGTAAAAACTCCTCCATAAAAGGGCTAACTGTGTTTCATTTAACTATGGCCTCCAGTGCCATAGTGATATTTCTCTATTAGCCAAAGTGTAGACCTATATTATAGCCTCATTTTAGCATGTAAAGCTGATATAGACCTGGTTTAGCTCTGTCTAAACTTAGAAAGCCAGATATTTTCTTAGTTACTTGCGGCTTGTTACGGTGAAGAGGCGGAGCTCATCAGTTCTGCAGGTTTTGAATCAATATTACTGTTTATAATAAACAAACTTTAATGATCTACTTACATCATAGTTCAATAATGTACCTGAAAAAAAGCATATGTCGATTTGAATTATTTGTTTATTCGGTTGAAAGAGTGCATTTTAACGGAGATCTGCATGTAAACACAACATTTACTTCCTCATTAGCACAGTGTCTTGCCCAAGGACACAACGACAACAGTGTTACAGAAGCGTTGCTCTGTTGCTGTCCTCAAGGTGATGCCTCTTCCCCTTTCTCCTCTGTGTTCATAACTCCAGCTTGTTTAGAGTTATTTCGATAAAAGGCTGTTTGTTTGGCCGTGCCCGCTGTTGTCAGGGAAACGCACATTCCCTGGATACTGCTCATGTTAATTGTTTTATTCCTCCCACTCTGTGCACTCCGCTTCAACCAAAGACACAATCAAACAAGTGTGGAGATCGTCACAAGTGCCGTTGTGTCTCCATTCCACTTTGTAAAAATAGACTTGACAATTACTTTATTTAACAATAAAATTAAAACGGTAATGTTACAATATGTTTACAATCAAAAATACTACTCTACTATACAAAAATAAGTATAAGTAGCACATACACAAATCTACAGACGAAAACATTTTAAAGTACCACTTTTAGTATTGATTTAATATTCTAGTTTGAGAACTCTTGATCACTCACTGTTTTTTAGTCAACAGTAGTGATTTTAATCAATTTAATAATTCTCCTACTCAATTTAATGTGCATAATTTTGTTTGCCCTTTAAGCAGGATGTCACCATGAATGTGCTGAAAACGTAACCCTTAAAACCACATGAAAAGGACTTTCTACTTTTCAGTCCAGTTCAAATATCGTGGAGTAGAAAGTACTAATGCCTGCTCTCAAGTGCAGTAAAGTCAAAGTATCCACTGTAAAAGATTACGCACAGAAGATGGAATGCATAATTCTCTGCATAAGTCCATGGACAAACTATACTTCAGAATATTCTCCATGCAGATAGATAAGTTTAATGCCATACTGGGGAATATGGCTGAAGAACATTTCCATGGAAACAAGCAGGAAGTGACCCGCCTCCAGTCCAAGTACGACTCAATGTTGTGGATTTTGAGCAAATCCACTCACTGTAAAGACACGATTTTAAAATACATTTTAGAGCAATAAAACCATCCAAAATGGAAACAACAACAACAAAAATAACAACAAACACAACGACAACAACAACAACAACAACAACAACATGCTTTTGTTTTACTTTATATTATATTTTCATTGTTTAACTAAAAGGTATGTACTGTGCCTTTTGTACTTTGTTGCTTTCCACCACTGGGAATAATAAAATACAAGCTATTGTCATAGATAAGTTATAGAAAATGTGAGAATGTGTTTCTTATGTTCTTCCCGTTTCCCATCTCTGATGGTGAGTCATCTGTTCAGCTCGGGTTCTCCCTCGTGGCCCCTGAAACAGCTGTTTGGCCAAATGAGATAATCACGAGCAAAACCATTGTAGACGAGTTATTCGCTGTGAAATCTTTCAGGGAATCTAAGCCAAGGTTAAAGCTTCAAAGCAGAAAGGAAGGTATTCTTAGCAATGCGTTTTAGATCTCTTTTAATGCAGCATGAATACGTTTTTGTTCACAACAATTCAATTCAAATAACATGCAGATTTGTTATATTCAAATGTGATCAAATGCATTGTGTTGATGTTGTGAACTCTTACCAGTTAAGCAA
The DNA here is from genome assembly GCF_026437365.1 of Eucyclogobius newberryi. Classification (NCBI taxonomy): domain Eukaryota; kingdom Metazoa; phylum Chordata; class Actinopteri; order Gobiiformes; family Gobiidae; genus Eucyclogobius; species Eucyclogobius newberryi. Next base: position 15,761,301 of record NW_027316167.1, on the reverse strand, counting down.
CAATTTTACCACCCACAAAACTGAAAAACTTAAATGTTTTATTGTGTAAAGGGATTAGTGAACATTAATAAAAACATTTTAAGTGCATATTTATCATAATTTTACAGTCAAGTGACAGTTTGTAAAGAATAAAATCAAAGTAAAAGTTTGACATGACAGTAGTGCTGAGTTCTAAAACAGGATCTCTCTGTGATGTCATCAATAAGCGACATCAAAACTGCAGGGACAATTTACACATAACTGACATTTTGCTGACAGTTTGAACATTTATTTAACACAATAAAGGTGTTATCAGTTATTATTATTTGTAAAATAATATTGGTCCTTAATATGGTTGCTAGGTAACAGGTGGAAGTGATATTATAAATGTGACCAGAATAGTCACAGAAACATGGGCAAATCTTGAATTTAATCATGTGTATTCTGACCTGTCATATGTCATGTATTTAAGATGTATCACTAGCCACAATTGTTGGACTGATTTAATGTCAACCTTCTTGTTTATTAATATTTATTTATTCATATAGGGCAAAATTCAATGAGAGAAACTCCTTTTTCCTGAGTGTCGAATACAAAACAAACAATTAGTAACACTGTCATGTCAATAAACAATCAATAAAACAAATTCATAAACATACATACAATATGGAATACAATTATGCAAATTAAGAGCACTTGCATTGTGGGTGTCTTTAACAAGTGCTTTGAATTAACCAAAAGGTACAAGATTATCTAATTTATATAATATTTTTCTGTTCCACAAACAGGGAGCAAAGTTGTTTATTTTTTCCTGACTCTGTGTTGACTTGGTGAGAATGTAAAAATTGTACATCTATCCCAATATCCTGAGATCTCAATTGGTAAATACTTGATCTGATATTCAACATGCATGATAAATAATCAGGCAACATACCAATGAGAGCCTTATAAACAAGCAAAAGGCAGTGTTCTCTTCTCGCATCCAATGATTGACATCCGACATTAGAATATAGTGAATATAGTTTTTTTTAGGGTGTATCCCGCGGGGAGGGAGTACAGGGGTACAGGGGAGGGAGTACAGGGATACAGGGGAGGGAGTACAGGGATACAGGGGAGGGAGTACAGTACAGGGATACAGGGGAGGGAGTACAGGAGTACAGGGGAGGGAGTACAGGGGTACAGGGGAGGGAATACAGGGATACAGGGGAGGGAGTACAGGGGAGGGAGTACAGGGATACAGGGGAGGGAGTGCAGGAGTACAGGGGAGGGAGTACAGGAGTACAGGGGAGGGAGTACAGGGGTACAGGGGAGGGAATACAGGGATACAGGGGAGGGAGTACAGGGGAGGGAGTACAGGGGTACAGGGGAGGGAGTACAGGGGTACAGGGGAGGGATGCAGGGATACAGGGGAGGGAGTACAGGGGAGGGAGTACAGGGGTACAGGGGAGGGAGTACAGGGGTACAGGGGAGGGAATACAGGGATACAGGGGAGGGAGTACAGGGGAGGGAGTACAGGGGTACAGGGGAGGGAGTACCGGGGTACAGGGGAGGGAATACAGGGATACAGGGGAGGGAGTACAGGGGAGGGAGTACAGGGGTACAGGGGAGGGAGTACAGGGGTACAGGGGAGGGAATACAGGGATACAGGGGAGGGAGTACAGGGATACAGGGGAGGGAGTACAGGGGTACAGGGGAGGGAATACAGGGATACAGGGGAGGGAGTACAGGGGAGGGAGTACAGGGATACAGGGGAGGGAGTACAGGGGAGGGAGTACAGGGATACAGGGGAGGGAGTACAGGGGTACAGGGGAGGGAATACAGGGATACAGGGGAGGGAGTACAGGGGAGGGAGTACAGGGATACAGGGGAGGGAGTACAGGGGAGGGAGTACAGGGATACAGGGGAGGGAGTACAGGGATACAGGGGAGGGAGTACAGGGGAGGGTTGGGTTGATGTATTCTTGACATACTGTCACTGTTGTACTCATAGGCTTGGATCTGCATACTTCCATTGTTTTAAACCTACTTCATATTGTATTGTAATCTTCTCATTCTGAACTAAATTATAGTCCCATTTGAATGTTTTTGTTTATGTCATGATTCATAAAAGCAAAGATAATCAGAAGCACTGAGTTTGCATTACAGGCTTCACACAGCCACATGGACCATAAACATGACTCTATAATTTATTTAAACCGTGGTGTTACTGAACTATGAGAGGGCAGCGAGTGGGACAGTCCACATACAAAGACGACCTCAAATTCCTGTGAATCCAGTTTGTGTTGGAGTTATTTGGATTTGTCCCAGGGTGCGTTTGATTAAGACTCGTCCAGACATTGTTTCGGTCCCAAAGCAGAACACATTCATCTTTGAGGCTGCAAGAGTCGTGTGTGATGGAGAAATGCATTTCTCACACTCAACACAGACATGATTATGTGCAGAGCAATCATTTAAGATGCATTCAAGGCAACAGATTAGAGTTGGCAAAATGTTTGTTGATGAAAGGATTTGAACGTGGCCAAGTTCTGATTAGTTCACAGCAGTTTTTAAATTACAGGCAGATGACCGAACAGACAATGGGCTCCAAGATATAAAGGTTGGCAAAGTTGTTTCAAAAGTGCACCACCATTTGCATCTGAAAATAATTTGATTAAATTCAGAATGAAACCTTATCCGTTACAATGGTGCGCTCCCTTTTCCCTTTGGCGCTCTCTAGTGGATGTTGAGCTACATATTCGTGAAACATTAATACAACTTTTGATGGACTGAAGAACAAGTCAAATGTATCCGGTGTAAAATGTACAAATGCAAAGTATAAATATTACAGATATCTAAAATGTTAAGTTACTTTTACTTTGTTACTTTCACCACTGATCAGGATAAAGACATCTGCATGTTTAGATCAATGGACTCAAAGTAAATCAATATTGTCAGAAAGCAACAAAGAGCAAGAATGTCTATTGGAATTCTTTAAGCAGATTTTCTGTTTGACTTTACAGTATTTGTTTTTGGGATGACATTATTGTCGGGGTCAAAGGTTAAACTGAGCCACATGACTGTGAGGACTTAGTACTTTATGTCTACATTTACTGTAATCACAGGGTTATAGTGACATCACAACAGACACAAGGGCCACATTTTGGTGTGGAATAAATCTCACTCCTCAAATTATTATTTAGAAATACAGTAAGTTATACAAAAGTCAGGCTCCTCCCCCATCTGGGTATGACTTCACCACATTGTACAGAATAAAACGACGATAACAAAGATGTTCCTTTAATACAGGTACTTTTGAAGATGAAATCATCTCAGTTCCTCTGCTCCAAAATCAATTACTTATCCCTTGTGTGACTGGAGATGTTATTGATGACAGCAGCACAAAGACACCTGCTTTCTCACAATATTGTGATGCACTATTCAACTCATGTTTTCAACCGTGATCATTAATCATTCGTTTTTTCCCATGTGGAAAGAAGAGTTGATCCCTGAGTGATTTAAGTTTAGTATTAGCATATTTTAATGTAATATAAGTGATTTTGTTCTTATGACACATTTGCCAGATTTAAGAAACGCTCATAAATTATGAGCACATTAGTAAACTGCTTATTCTTATGACAGCTACATGCAAACGGCTTAGCTTTAGGGCTACAGCATTTACTATTGACACACTTTGGCATCCTTCGTTTCCTTCAGATTGGTTTTCTTCTAGCTCTAATTATACCTTATGTCTTTGTGAGGTTTTTCAATGGAAGGAACTAAAACTGTTTCCTTGGAAAGGTATTAGAGCGGCTTTGCTTTAGATGAAAGGAAGGCCTTTATTGCCCTTATCTTTTTATGAGAGACTGAACGTGAAAACTGAATAAGAATCCTGTTGCACTGATCCACATCATAAGGTCTTATCAGCACAAGCTGTGGCTTGTGCTGATAAGACCTTATGATGAGGTTTATCTAAACTTTAAAATCCAAACTGATTGGTGACTTAAACTGAAACCATTTAACACAACTTCATGACTGTCACAACCCAATCCTGTTATCTATCAGCCTGTTTTTGAGTCCAAAATGTAATACACAACCACTGCATTTGTCTAATGGTTGGTCAGTTTTACAGCTCATGACGGAGCTCAATAAAGTCATCTCCAACAGTCCCACCACCTCTCAGGCTTCAGAGGTAAAGTCCCCTCTCATGTTTGCCTGTATACGCTTTTAAAAAAGAAAGAAAGATGGTGTGGTAACCAATGAGCATAAACACATGATGTCATTTACAATAAAGTTCTGAATGAACAGAGAGTATGTTTTAAAAGTTATTTCGGACTGAAAACAAACATTACCACAGCTGGTTAGCTGCCTTTAAACTCTCTTGGTTTATTTCAGTGACATAAGTAGACTCGCTAAGCATACATTTCACTCTAGTATCACGAGCTGCATTTGGCATGTGTTTGGGAGCTTCTGTGCTGATTGGAGACCTCTGCCTGTGGTTTTCCATGTTTTTCTGCTAAAAAATAAGACTGAGAAGGGATGAATCACTTGTTTGGATTGATGTGGGCAGCTGGAGCTCCTGTTGAACATAAACCAAAGCTAAACACAGGGACGAGAATATAAGACAGTTAAGATAGTTTAAAAGTCTCACACATCTCTGCATTGATAGGCATTTTGCCGAACGGTCTGTAACGATATATTGCAGCATGAATATTTTGAGTCACTGTTATAAAACCATGTATACAAAAATCCCCCGTCTGTGGTTCTACTGTTCACACCACTGCAGACAGCTCCACAGGGCATCTTAAATCTGACAGGGTATAAAAGTCATTTCCTCACTCATACACACTTGTCCTGTTCTTTATAGACCTCCTCCCATCCTGTTCCTGCACTAACACAACCACTTACCTCCTGCCACTTTTAGTTTAGTTTTAAATATACCTCTAATGTTGCGTTTGAGTGTGCTCCAATTCATTTTCCAACAAATTTACCACTGTCTACCAGACCATTTTAAATAACATAAATAACATAATTTTGCATTTGGCCTATTTTTGACTGAATTTGATGTCGGAGGATACAGAGACGTGATACTGGAGAAAAAACAAATGTACACACCTTGCCTCCAGAGTCCATAAACGCTGGTGTATGAACGAGAACGTGTTTGCAATGTATAGTATGTATATTATATATACTTATCATGTATGCTAATTAACAAGCACTGTAAACAAATATCAACGTTTTTTTTTCAATCTTCTCTCAATGTGTGTGTCACTTTTATTACAATATGTTGTTTATGTAGCTCCCTCATGAAAAAGTAATTGATTAAGAATGCTAAACATGTACTATTCACACTCACATTGACCTATATGTTATTTTCCACCACAGAGACCGTTCCTCCCTCACTCCTCGACATATTTAACCACTTCCCTCTCTCTGTCTTTCCAGCTCGTTCACTTCTGTCCACGCGTTTCCTTGAACATCATCCATTTATTATGTACATTTCCTGAGGTCCCTGACACAGCCCACACGGGTCCAGTTATGACACAGATGTGGGCTGGAGCCAGGGCCAGACCAGGCCTGTGGGTTGAGGTTTTATGCTGTTGCAAACCATCTACGTTTTAACTTGTAGTCTGAACATAATAATCTATGAGCCGTAGTGCTCTTGTTGACAAAATAATCTGAACAAATATGTAGTGGTGAGAAGGAAGTAAAGGAAGATGGGATTTCTTTGGTGAGGGTTCATTCTGTCAACTACTCTAAACATTTATTTTTGGTCCGAGCGTTTGTTTACCTGCTGCTTCTCATGTTCCAGTAGCCTACGTCAGGAGTGTCCATGATAGAAAGATATTCAGATGTATTCATCTAGAAGATTAGTTTCAGGGGAAACTTAAAACAGTCCAAACGAATAGATAAACAGGAGAGATCATCAGGAGGCTCTGCCTGGTGGACAGGGCTTACACCGCTCAGAGCAGGATAAATATTCAAACTCTCAGACTAGATAATTACTCTTGGACAAAAGTCAAAACATCTTATTTTTCAAAAGTCTTGTTGACTTCAACTTTTGATGACTTTTTCTACAAACTTCCTCAGAATCATCACGTGATGATGTTGTGTATTCTGTTTACATTCCCAGACAGACAGTGATGTGCCCACCCTTTCCCCTTGCTGTCTGAGGCCTTGTCCTGGACCTGAATCCCAGGTGCGTGATAAGGTGTAGACTCCCTTGTCACGATTCATGCTCCCTGAACCTTGCTTAGTTCTGGGTTTAGTCTCAAAGATAAATACATAATCTGGGACTCTTTCACTTTTATTTCACCATTGCGCCGATGAAAACTGTTAAAATACAAAAAAATCTGACAGAATTTTTTGCCCCCATATGAAGTACTGCATCTATCCCATGTCATCACCTGTTAATGGAGTCCAGTTTTGTCCTGCACTTGCTCCCTGGAGTTCTGAAGAGAGGGAAAAGCCCGGAGTTCTGAAGAGAGGGAAAAACCTGGAGTTCTGAAGAGAGGGAAAAACCTGGAGTTCTGAAGAGAGGGAAAAACCTGGAGTTCTGAAGAGAGGGAAAAACCTGGAGTTCTGAAGAGAGGGAAAAGCCTGGCAGATGACATAAGGCAAAGTCAGGACGATCCAACACTTTTGAACCATAACCAACAGAGAAAAACCTACAAAATTTGTTTTAAACTGCCTGCATGACATACTCCAGGAAACTATGTGCGTTAATACTGCTCTCCATTGGGTCACTATAATGAGGAGTGAGCTGATGGGTGTTAACAACTGAAGAACAAAACTGAATTGTGAAAAAAGTTAAATGGAATGTTGTAATCAAATACAATCACTGGGTTTTTATGATTTCCATTCCTGTTTTTTTTTTCCTTACATTTTTGTTAAAGTTGTTGACTGCTGTAAACCATTTTCCTTTGCATCAGTACATCAAATTGCTACTTGATTTTATTTTGAATGTTCCTGAAGGGCTTCTGTAGGAGCTCAGGCTGTGAAAAGTAACGTAAAGGGTGTGTAAAAGTAACAGGTACAGAAATAAAAGATTGTGCAATGCAAACATTACAGCTTTTAACAAAAATCCTCCACACATCTGTTTGCAAAATATTGTCTTTAATCAATTGATTAATTTGTCTTTTCAAACACCTCACTTGCCACTATAACCAGCAGAGGGCGTTGGAGAACAATAAGCCAACTGTTCAAAATGAATAAGAAAGTGCTGTGAATAACTTGTTTTCATACACATTATGGTTAAATGTTGATGCAATAGCATTCTAAAGCGGTTGAGAACATTTTAAAGCGGTTGAAAGATGACAGTTGCTGCCAATGATTTGCTGAGCCTTTCACTGCACTTTTGAGTCAGATTGACAAACTGGCTGCAGTCAGGGTCCCCTGCTGAGGTTTGAAGTCCCCACCCTCAAATACAACACATTTGAGTCCAACAAACCAATTGACTCCTCCAGGAGAGTCGTTTCTCAATATTAAATTGCTTTTATTTGATTACAACATGTTTGTATTATAAGATTAAAAATACCCCTAAAGGCGCGTTATGTAACTTTTTCATGTGCATGTGTGGCAGTACGAGTATTTTGATATTGTTTGAATGGTAAGTTGTCCAACAACGCCACCCCAATTTAAACTGGGGAAAATTAGTAAGGCACGCAGATAAGGATTACTGATGAGACAGAGACAGTTCCATAAATTACAACATGTTTATTATTTAAATAGATAATGCTAACAATCTAAAACACATTTTAACCAAGACCATAATATTTTTAAACAATCTAACCTAAAAGCTAAAATGCTACCACTCAACACCACGCACACACACATACACATGAATAAACTCAATAAGACCGTTGGAGGGGGGGGCTGAGGTTTAGCCGTGGAGGTAAACAAATGGGGCAGTAACCTAATAAGAAAACGCCAAAACAACAAAACAGTGCACCACAAACCAAAACGCGGGAACCACCACCAGGGGAATCCACCACAGTGTCAGACCATCAGCCCCTATAACACAGAAAAAATGTATTAAAAGCGGTACATAATTTGAGTCCAGTGTAGGCACGGCAAAGGGATATGCAGGTAGAGCAGCAGAAAAATGTCTATATCGCGCCCATGCGCGACACACCCAGCGCAGAGCTGGTACAGACCACGGGAGAGCACAATCGGGCAGCGTGGGGCACAATCAAGCGCCGGCCTGCGCCGTCAGTCCGACACCGCGGTGAAGTTAGATTCACGTTGGACGTTGGATATTCGCCTCCGCAACTAGAGCGGGAGCTTCCTCCGAGTGTGCCCCGCCTGCAGTAGCTCGACGCGGGGAGCTGCGCGCTGAAGTGCCGCTTGGTGCGCCAGTTAGAGACCGTCTCTAAAGTATGTTTATATCTTAAAAAATATAAACATATTTATAAAAAAAAACAAGAACTTTGAGCATGAATCCAAGTTGCTAATCCTAGATGTCATAGTCCTTTTGGGCTAAAAAATTAACCCTTTGTAGATTTTTAAAGAATATTTTTCGTCAAAAAACAAGGATTATTTTCAATAGCTCCTAAATGAGCGAACCTAGATAGTAAACGCTAAGTGATTATAGTAGTTTGAGTCTCCAGGTACAACGCACACCTTTTACTTTTTCAAATTAACCCTTTGTAGATTTTTAAGGAATATTTTTTCGTCAAAAAACAAGGATTATTTTCAATAGCTCCTAAGTTAGCAAACCTAGATAGTAAAAGCTAAGTGATTATAGTAGTTGTGGTCTCCAGGTATCACGCACACCTTTTACTTTTTCAATTTAACCCTTTATAGATTTTTAAGGAATATTTTTCATCAAAAATCAAGGATTCTCTTCAATAGCTCCTAAGTCAGCTGACCTAGAAAGTCAAACCCAAGTGATTATAGTAGTTGTGGTCTCCAGGTATCACGCACACCTTTTACTTTTTCAAATTAATAACCCTTTGTAGATTTTTAAGGAATATTTTTCGTCAAAAAACAAGGATTCTTTTCAATAGTTCCTAAGTTAGCAAACCTAGATAGTAAATGCTAAGTGATTATAGTAGATGTGGTCTCCAGGTATAAAGCACACCTTTTACTTTTTCAATTTAACTCTTTGTAGATTTTTAAGGAATATTTTTGGTCAAAAATCAAGGATTCTTTTCAATAGCTCCTAAATCGGGTAACCTAGAAAGTCAACCCAAAGTTATTATAGTAGATTGAGTGTCCAGGTATCACGCACACCTTTTACTTTTTCAAATTGATCCTTTGTTGATTTTTAAGAAATATTTTTCGTCAAAAATCAAGGATTCTTTTCAATAGCTCCTAAGTTAGCAAACCTAGATAGTAAATGCTAAGTGATTATAGTAGTTGTAGTCTCCAGGTATCACGCACACCTTTTACTTTTTCAATTTAACCCTTTATAGATTTTTAAGGAATATTTTTCGTCAAAAATCAAGGATTCTCTTCAATAGCTCCTAAGTCAGCTGACCTAGAAAGTTAAACCCAAGTGATTATAGTAGTTGTCGTCTCCAGGTATCACGCACACCTTTTACTTTTTCAAATTAACCCTTTGTAGATTTTTAAGGAATATTTTTTGTCAAAAAACAAGGATTCTTTTCAATAGCTCCTAAATCAGCTGACCTAGAAAGTCAAACCCAAGTTATTATAATAGTAGGCGAAATAAGAACAAAATAGGGACAAAACAGGAACAAAACAGGACGGCAAAATAGGCACAATACAGGATCAGAACAGAGCAGGAACAAAACAAAAAGAAGCCAAGAAGGAACTAAACAGCAGAGGGGGGCGTGCCCAAGCCGCTGCGGAACACCACAGGAGACCTGCAATATTATCAGTGGAATTACTACATTCAATCGAAACTGATCTTAATAAATTCTCGGCACATACCGGGCATGGTTGACGGAGTAGCACACGATACTTCCTTAGCTGCTCAATGGGATCGCGCCACACCACAGGCTGCATCCATACTGAGTGGACCAGCGCACGCAACGTTGGCCAGCTGTTGCCGCACAACAGCGCCTTCGCCGCAATCTGCGGCGCGTGGTCATGGACAAGGCGTTAAAAGCCAAACGGGTGTACTTGACCGGTGTATCTGGGGCAAACCGGGATTTAGGAGCATTGAAACTGAATGACTGAGGAGAATTGGGAGTTCATTACCTGCTAGGTGATTTGCCAGAGCCCCGGACTGGATTATGGGTGCCTGTGGCACTGCAGTAGCACTACCGGAAGAATTTAATTCATGAATTTGTGAAATGAATGAATCGAAGCCGCGGGATTGTCATTAACTGGAATGGAGGACGGAGTGGCCAACAACCAAGGCCCGGAAGAGCGTGTGGGCGAAACGAGAGGCGGATGAGGAGGGCGCGCTTAAATAGTCTGCCAGCTGAGCGCCACGGAGCGGCAGGTAAGTGTACCCTCAGCACAGGCCTCTACAGCCCATATTGCCACATTCCACCCCCCCGAAATGCATCGTCGCCCCGACGATGAAACACAACTTAACACCAAGGCCTAAAAACTGCTTGTGTCAGCCTGGAGGGTGACACAGGAGCACCTTGGCCGGATGGTTGTTCAACTAGGGACCTTGGAATACGGTGGGGATTTAGGTATTGGCCAGCAGTCGTGCGAGTGGACCGGCGATGCCTCGCTGAAGCCAGGATTGGCCACAGGGTCAATTGCTGGCGGAGCCTGGTCAGTGACCACGGTGGGGAGAGCAACTAATGGTTCTTGAGCACTCGGCACGTGTAATGGGACGTGGGATGAGTTTTGGGGCACAACTGTTGGCTGCCGCACCGGCGGCTGTAAAAACCACTCAAAATCACTGCAAAGCAGGACCTTCAACAGGGATCGGTGTACCCTTTTTACCTTGGTTTGTTGATCCACAGGAGCCACCGTGTACCACCGTGTACCACACCATCTTCCCTTGGGGCTTGCAGGACAACATAGGTTGAGGACCCCACAGGTCTTGGGTCTTCCGACAACCCCTAGCACTGTAATCGCGAAGTAGCACCAGCTGGCCTTCCTTAAATGGCACATCTATGACCCGTTGGTCATGATTTGCCTTTCTGCGTGAGGCCGCCAGACGCAATCTTTCTCTTGGCCCGTTGAAAGCCACCTGAAGACGCGTCTGGTGCTCTTTTCACCCACTGTTACGAACCTAGGGATTCTGTAGGGGTGTCAGCTCCCTGGGCAGTGGGAGTCAGCACCCTCTCCTGGTTGCCAGGTGATTCTCTCCACTGCAGGTCCCTCCTAACACACCTTAGGATCGTTTGGCTTGAGTGGAGCCAGCCTGGATATAAGGGAGGCTGGTGGGAGCAGTCTCTCTCTCTCTCGCCGCGCCCCAAGACTGGTTGCTGTACTGTGTGTCAGCACAGTTTTATTTCTGCACATTTTCATTGCAACGATACATATCACACTACACTTAGTTAGTTGCCATCTACACAGATACATTAGTTTCTTTTGTCAGGGCCTGATTATTTATAATAGAAATATACTATTAATTATTGTGAATGCTGTGTGGACTCCCCTCTTTGTTTGGCTGCCGTTGAGCCAGGTGGTCGTAACACCCACTCATGCACACTTCCCCCCCACGGGGTCTTGCACCCTACCCAACAAGAAATCAATAGGCAGACTTGGTTCTTGCCCAAACATCAGGAAGAATGGAGACTCACCAGTGGACTGGTGGGGAGTGGTGTTATATGCGTAGAGCACCTGGGGTAAGCAACCACTCCAGTCCCTCTTACGGGATGCAGGAAGAGCACGCAACATATTGTGAAGTGTTCGATTGAACCGCTCACACTGCCCATTTCCTGCTGGGTGGTACGGAGTAAGATAAGACAAGATAATATTATTCCTTTATTGTCCCACATGGGGAAATTTCATTGATGCAACGCAGGTAGATACAGAGGTAGATACAGAAGAAAAGAACAGATCACTTATAGGAAGTTTGAAAAACACTTTCAGTAGAAGATCTCTTATAAACAAAAACTCCCATTACCCAACAAGGGATGGAGGGAAAAATAATAAAGATAAAAAATAAATAAATACATAAATACCATTGCATGTGATCACGACAGTAATTGCACATGAATATGTGTCACGACGGCACATATTGCACATATGACGGAATTGCACATTGTTAAGTCAGTATTGCGAGTGTTCAGGACTAACAGTGTTAGTTATTGTCATGGAATTAGACAAACACCGATGCTATTCCGTAACACATCAAGAACACAATTCAACTTAGAACATGAAACGACACAGAAATATCAGACATTTGGATGGCAAGCTTGGGAGAAAATGCCGGGACTGATCACTCAAGCTATGGTAAGCAGCCTGCGTGATCCTCCTGCGTCTCACCCCGTTTTTTCCCATGCTGGTTGGTTTATTAGATTTTATCTGGAATAGGCGGGTCACATTTCTCATTGGGCAGCCTCACATCAAGGCACTTGTTTTACAGCTGGTATTTTTCCTAGAGATCAAGCCTTGGGTAAACATTACCCAAACTCCTCTGGGCTGTCACACCCCCTCCTGGGGCAACATCCTTTGGTCCATCTTTACGACCCCTTCACAAATGCAGTTTGTCACACACCCGTTCTACTCTTAGACTAATGATGCAGATAAAATATCACTATTATGCAGATAAAATATATCACAGAAATATAATCATATATTCACATTTTATCACAGTTATAAAGTCTGATAGCAGCAGGAAGGAAAGACCTGCGAAACCTTTCCTTCACACAGCGAGGGTGGATCAGTCTCTCACTGAAGCTGCTCTCCAGAGCGGACTGCAGGGGGTGGCACTCATGATCAAGCATAGATGTGAATCCAGCCAGGACCCTTCTGTCCCCCACCTCCTGCACCGAGTCCAGAGCGCAGCCCAGGACGGAGCTGGATTTCTTGATGACTTTGTCCAGCCTCCTCCTCTCCCTCTCTGCAATGCTGCTGCTCCAGCAGGCCACACCGTACAGGAGGGCTGATGCCACCACAGAGTCATAGAAGGTCTTCAGGAGTGGCCCTGTCACTCCAAAAGACCTGAGTCTCCTCAGGAGGTAGAGCAGACTCTGGCTCTTCCTGTACAGTGCGTCTGTGTTATGAGTCCAGTCCAGTTTGTGGTTCAGATGAACACCCAGGTACTTGTATGAGTCCACTCTCTCAATGTCCCTTCCCTGGATGTTCACTGGTAAGGGGGCAGTGGGGTGGCGTCTGCGGAAATCCACCACCATCTCCTTGGTCTTCCCCGCGTTGATGAGGAGGTGGTTCCGCTGACACCAGTCCACAAAGTCCTGCGCCAGTCCCCTGTACTCCGCATCATCGTCGTCCGTGATGAGACCGATGATGGCAGAGTCATCAGAGAACTTCTGCAGTGTCGTGTCTGAAGTCTGCAGTGTAAAGGGTGAAGAGAAAGGGCGCGAGGACAGTGCCCTGGGGCGCCCCCACACTGCAGGTCCGAGTGTCAGACACACAGTCCCGTGCTTGGTTGTCCTTTGCATGCTGACATCTCTCGCAAGCCTGGCACCATTGGGCTACCTCCCGTGACATACCTGGCCAATAGCACCGGGAACACAGCAAGGCCAGAGTCCTCTATTCCTTGGTGTCCATGCTCCTGATGGACCTGGGTGAGGACATTCTGGACCAGAGTTGATACACAGCCCCACCACCGTCAGGACGAAACACCTGCCGATACAGCAGCCCCTCTAACTCTACCAGGCGGTCCCACTGGGCCAGCACTAAGAGGGCAGTCGAAGAGAGAGCTCGTCGCTCTTCACGAGTGGGCTGTCGATTTTGTTGCCAAAAGGTCAGGATCTCCTGTATGGCGGGGTCAGACTGCTGAAGCTCGCGGAGGTCAGCAGGGGCAACTTGCGGTAGAAAAGTCACAAGGGACTGTGTTGCCTGTGTAACCATTCCTTGTAGGGCTTGTTTTAACTGCCCAGGCAGACATGTGCCCCAAGTTCCCGTTGCCACTTCCTGTAAGGAAGTGCCAGGCTGGCGAGACAAAGTGTCAGCATTTTGGTTACACTTACACCTGAACGATATTTTGATTCAAAATCAAAAGAGGCCAACTGGGCGGCCCAGCGCTGCTCAACAGCTCCCAGTGTGTCTGAGGAGGGATGACTCAGGGGATTGTTGTCCATATAGATCACACATTTGTGTCCTAGCAGTTACTCCCTGAATTTCTCAGTCAGGGCCCACTTAAGGGCCAACAACTCTAGCTTCATGGAGCTGTAGTTGGACATGTTGCGCTCAGTTGGGCGTAGGCCTCGACTGGCGTACGCAAGAGGTCGCACCTTCCCTTCCTGGTCCTGGGAGAGCACTGCCTCCAATCCAGCATGACTTGCACCAACCTCCAGAATGAATGGGAGGGAGAAGTCAGAGTAGGCAAAGTACCGGGGCCGTGGTGAGCTTGGCTTTTAAGGCCTCAAAGCTTTGCTGACATTCTGTGGTCCAGGGTCCAGTAGCACAGGCCGTTTCCTTGACCGTTTATCAGTCAGTTCAGCAACTCTACGGTGTTTGCTAACTGCTAAAATAATCCTTGATTTTTGGCGAAAAATATTCCTTAAAATTCAAAAAGGGTTGAATTGAAAAAGTAAAAGGTGTGCGTGTTACCTGGAGACTCAATCTACTATAATAACTTGGGTTTGACTTTCTAGGTCAGCTGACTTAGGAACTATTGAAAAGAATCATTTTTTTTTTGACAAAAAAATATTCCTTAAAAATCTATAAAGGGTTAATTTGAAAAAGTAAAATGTGTGCGTGATACCTGGAGACCACAACTACTATAATCACTTAGCGTTTACTATCTAGGTTTGCTAACTTAGGAGCTATTGAAAAGAATCCTTGATTTTTGACAAAAAAATATTCCTTAAAAATCTATAAAAAAGGGTTAAATTGAAAAAAGTAAAAGGTGTGCGTGATACCTGGAGACCACAACTACTGTAATCACTTGGGTTTGACTTTCTAGGTCAGCTGACTTAGAAGCTATTGAAAAGAATCCTTGTTTTTTGACGAAAAATATTCCTTAAAAATCTACAACGGGTTAATTTGAAAAAGTAAAAGGTGTGCGTGATACCTGGAGACCACAACTACTATAGTCACTTGGGTTTGACTTTCTAGGTCAGCTGACTTAGGAGCTATTGAAAAGAATCCTTGATTTTTGACGAACATTTTTTTTTCAAAAATCTATAAAGGGTTAATTTGAAAAAGTAAAAGGTGTGTGTGACACCTGGAGACTCAAACTACCATAATCACTTAGCGTTTACTATCTAGGCTAGCTGATTTAGGAGCTATTGAAAATAATCTTCAGCTGAAAATTTTCAGCCCAAAAGGACTAATGCATCTAATATTAGCAACTTGGATTCATGCTCAATATTGTTTGTTTTTTTTAATATAAATACGTTTGATATTTTTTAAGATAACATTTTTAAACAAACGGTACTTTAGAGTCGGTCCCTAACTGGCGTACCAAGCGGCACTTCAGCGCGCAGCTCCCCGCGTCGAGCTACTGCAGGCGGGGCACACTCAGAGGAAGCTCCCGCTCTAGTTGCGGAGGCGAATATCCAACGTCCAACGTGAAACTAACTTCACCGCGGTCAGTCCGACCAGGAGGATGTTAGTCCGCGCAAAGCGGGTTACTCCGAGCACAGCGGCAGCGGCAAAGCGGCCAAGCGGAGCGGCAGCAGAGCGGAACGGCAGCGGCCAAGCGGAGCGGCAGCAGACCGGAACGGCAGCGGCAAAGCGGAGCGGCAGCAAAGCGGCAGCAAAGCGGCAGCTCCTACGTACAGCGGAGGAATCAAACACTGAATTTGGTTGTTAACACTAGTTTGCCACTGACCCAGGCATACTTACTCTTTGGAGCGCGACTTAGAGCTCCGACGAGGGAGAGGCGAGAGCGAACAGCTACGTCAAAGCCTATAAAACAGGAGAGCCTAAGCGCGTCAGACGATCGCGGATCTTAAAATGAGGGGCGCTTACCTAAGCTTGCGGTAGTGAGTGACCCGCATCTGTGGTTACAGGTGACTGTCCGTGGTAACAAAAAGGAGTCTAAGATTAGAAGACAGTCCACAAAATTTAGGGGGGAGACAGCGCTCCGCTTACCTGCCGTGAGGCGCTGGAGGAACGCGGAAGTGTGACGCCGGTGGGCGGGCACAATGCGAGAGGCCAGAGGGAGCGTAAAAATCAGGGGGGGCATTTTTATGAATGGCGACCGGCATGAATGGCCAATGAGAACGCGGGCTCAGATCTAAGGGCGGCCCAAAATGCGATATGGCCACACATGGTTATTGCTTTTCCACAGTATGCATCAAATGTATCTGACTTGCATCTGTACAAATCCTGCTGTATTTATTGATCAAAAACACCTTTAAAGTCATGGATTCTTGCTCTGAGCGTGATCGCCTCTCCACAGATCTGACCTGTAACTTGGCCTGGCATCAAAAACAGGTTCTCAATTGGATAAAAATGTGCTTCTTTACACGAGAAATAGCTCTGTCTATTTGAGAACTGGCCGTGTATCTCAATAGCCACATAAAGGATATCTATTTTTTAAACTGACTTGACTTGGATTTTTGTCTTTGAAAATACTAATTGTATATTTTTCTACCCAAATAAACAGAGATCTTTTTCTCTTTTTATGCTTAAAGCCATATTGTGGCGCATTCTAGGCAATGGAGGCTATGGAGACAGGCAGATGGGGCCTCAACCAGAAAAGGTTCATTCTGCACCTTGAAGTTTTGTATATAATGATTTTTTTTTTTTTTTTATCAGTTTACTTTTATCTTCTCTTCTCTCTGGTTATTTTATTTGTATTTATATTTGACATTGTATGATTCCACAATTAATTAACAAATAACATATGACACTTAAGAACAGCCAAACTATTGACACTGTATAAAGAGAATTAGAGAGCGAAGATCACATGTCAAGCGTAAAAACAGAACTCACAATACATTTAAAAAGATGAGCTGGAGTTTCTGATTCTTGTCCTGATGCCCTTGATGCATCGCTCTCCATTTATCAGGGCCTGGAACTACCACTAATGCTCTTAAACACTGTCCTCTTGTGGCTGAAATATTACATCCACCAAACCTTCTTACTCCCACTCCCCAAACGAAAATGTAAGAAAAGAAGCATGCACTTTTAACTTTTGTACCTCTGTTTCCCTTTAGTTAATGTGAAATTATGCTGTAGATTTCAGTCTTACAACTGCTTTTCTCAGTCCAGGGTGTGACCAAACTTACTGGAATAAACTTGTCATCATTGACCCCAATATCAGGAAAACACAAAGCATAGATGAATAAACGAATACAAGTGGAGAGTACCAATCATTGTTATTGTTAAAAAGCTTTCAACACAAATATAAACCCGTGGTAATCACTTGACATTTGTGAGTCAGTTTACACTCATCCTCATGACTTTCAGTGACATTTATAGTTTACCATTAATCTCACTAAAATAACTACAGTGTGTCTGATTGAGGTAAACGGTTACACACACAAACATAAGTTGAACATCTTGCTGGATGACTCATTAACTGTTTAAGGTTTTTAAATAATTGTGAGTCACAATTTTTAGTGACATTGAAAGCTTCTTACCAAATACGGTGTCCAGTTGTTTTATGGAGCCCTTATTACCCCTTTGTAGCAGATAATTAATATTTCAACATAATTTTCTTGTGTGCGTGTGTTTTTTATGAATTCACAATATTGATTAGTTCATTTTTTGTTTCAATGTTCATTTATGTCATGTTTATGACAGCTTCGAGTTCTGTGTGTAAACCGAAAAAAAATCAATAATTTATTCAATTCAATTTATTTTTGTAACGCCCAAAATCCTAACAACAGTTGCCTCTGAGGGCTGGAGTGAAAAACGGATTATCAAGAAAACCATTTACTTTCTTTTCAAATGACTTGGCAATACAACATAGACGGTGTATTTCCCAAACTTTTAAGCTGTAACTTGAAAAGGAAAAACATTTAATAGAAATTATCCATTTCCTTCAAAGATCACATGACGCAGCATGACTCAGTGTATTGCCCTTGAACCCAGTGTATTCAGTAGTAGTTTGAATGATGCAACTTTGTCATGTCACTAGTAACTGTCATCTGAGACACAGCAAATAAAGTATCAATCTTACAATGTAATTTGCTTTGAGCGTAAAACATAAGTAGACAGCAATATTTCAAAATAAGAGGAGATTTGTCAAGTGTAAATGTATAGACTGGATGGTGTATTGTTAAAGATTGAACTCAAGACACAGAAATGAGGTGTGTCTTCAGATAAGACAGTTTGAATGAACATGTTTCTTCCAGCTGTATTGTTATATTTATGATTTTCTCTTTCTTGACAAAGCTCTGCTGGTGTTACCAAAACTATTTTGGGATTAACTGCGTGTGAACTTAAGGTGGATCTGTATCCTTTTCCTGCTCTGTGAGATGAAAATGTTTTCCTTACGCATATCCACCTCGGTATGCCCCCTGCTCGTCTCCCTGAGGATGCTATTGCTTTGTTTGGAATGTTCCAGAACATGGCATTAAGCGGATTCCTCTCCATAACAGAGACAAGCTGGTTGAGCCGCTAAGTCACAGGTCAGATCTGTGGAGAGGTGATCACAATCGCACAAAGAAGGTATGTTTTTCAAGGCAGTAAGAATATACAGAACCCAATAAATGAAAAATAAAATTCCAGTTAAATCTCCATGGAGACCAGAGAAGTTACGCAATGCATCTTTGTATGAATTAATAACTTGATGACTAATGATTAAACTCATCTTTGTTACTGAAAACCTTTAAGACCTTCCAGAGATTGAATTAAATATAGTTTGAGCATTTTTCAGGGGTAAATGCTTAAAGGCGGTATGGACAATTTTTCGGCGATTTGAGAACGCAGGCGGAAGTGCGCATGCGCACTCCCCTGTGCGGACTGATACAACACACACGTGCGTTTGTTTATTAGCGCAACGGAGCGCATCGCATCTCTCGTCTCCCGTAGATTTCCGTCCACTTCTGCGTCAGCTCGAACTGTCTTTCTCTGTCTTCATTTTGCCCCGTACACTGAGGGAACTATATTATGATAGATCCATGCGCTTAGGCACGCGGAAACGTGGGGACGAACCGCACGCGGTTGCAGGTGAGCGGTAGGTGCGTTTTATGATTGATACGTGGCAGGACAAATGATTTATCCACGCCACGAGGAAATATGATAAAAAATTTGCTGAAAAAAATCGTCCATACCACCTTTAATTTCTGAGTTTTCAAGCCTTTACTGACTAAATGTGACTAGAGTTGGTATGTTTTTGGCCCTTTGAAAGCAAAACATACCACAAATGTCTTGAATACATCACAGTTGAAGCTGCATCTGTCTCTCGGATCAGTTTGTGCTTTAGGGAGTTTGTTCTTTACACAGGAGATGGACTGAAGCCAGAAAATACTGTCAGGATCCTCTAACACCACATCCATCATCTGCCCTTGCACTCTTCATCACTGCTATTGTCCTTTAATTAACCTTTTTTTCCTTTAGACTGGGAATTGTAATGGTCCTATTTGTTGAGGTGTTTTTTGTTTTTTTACTCTTTAAGGGGAAAAATGTGACAAATTGACTCTTGACTTCCTCTTGAAAGTGAAGATAAAAAAGTCTTGTGCATTTCATAGTTCATTCTACACCACACAAGATAATCATTCGCTGTTTGGGTGGGTTTTTCACATTAAAACCCACATTGTGAGTTTTCCCTGTACTTCCTCACCAATGATTCATGTATTGCCCCTACTGGAAAATCTTGACTCTCTCACAAATTAAAAGCACCTTAACAATAGGGCTGCAACAAGTTAATCGATTAATTGCAACTAATTCAAGTAATCCTAAACTAATTTAGTAATCGGACAACAGTTAACTGGTCTAAACATAGGTTACAAAACATGTCATGAGCCGAGAAAATAGGTTTTATGACTCAAATTGAGCCATAATTGCATGAAAATGCCATGGAAAATCTGTAAATTTAGTGTATTGTATGAAAACACAATTTTGTCCATAAATGTGCTCCACCAGGATCCTCAAACGGCTTCGCTTCAACTTCACCTGAGCCGAATCTAGTCAAAACCTTTTCATCACATGAATTTGCAATCAAAACAATTATCGCGGACAAAACTCTAGCAAAATGATCATTAGTTGCAGCCCAAAATGTCACTTTATTTATGTCTTAATGATTGTTTTGTTGACGCTACTCTACATTCAAACATTGTTGTGCTGCGGAGAAAAGGTATTTCTTCACTGGATTATTATTTTGTGTTTAAATCATGAACTGTGAGCCGGAGCGGTAGCGTGAGTCTCTCCAGATGTTGCTCTGTCCACAGTTGGAGGAGCTCCTCTTGCACTGGGCACAGCGCCTGTACTCCACCAGTTTGTCCACCAGCAGCTGACCCGCCGACCTGAGCGGGAAAGAGGCGAAAGCAAAGAAGATATGTATTTACCTCACAGTGAAGTGGAATTAACCGAGTAAATACATCAACTGTGATGCTTAAACAGATTATTGTGATAGAGAGAGAATAATGTGTTGAGAAAAATATGTCATATGAGGAGATTTTGAGGAAGGGACAAAGAACAGAAACATTTTGGTCATAATTTGAGTTAGTCCGACAACCAAATAAAGATTTATTATCACTCGCAAAAGGTTTTGAACTTCATAATATAAGAATGTTTAAAAATGTAAAATGGAGTCTGAAGTATTTGTAGCTGAATGTAAAAATGAATGAGCCAGAGGTGGAAGAAGTGTGGACTTTTCTGCTTAGTCTGCTTGGTCCTGCATACAATCCTAAATATCCTGCCCAAATATCTCTGCTATGGACCAAGACCTTTATGCACCACCACATTTAAACTGACCTCAAACAGCGCCTCTCGTCTTCCTCTCGCTGTTGTTTCAGCTTCAGACTTTGGCTCCAGTCGTTTTCCAGAGACCGGCTCATGTCCTGTCTCTTTTCAAAGCGATGAACTCGATCCAGAATCATCCTGTATTTCAAAACAATAAATATCAGCCATACTTTATTTATCATTAGCATCAATCTTAACACTTTACTGACTCTATTCGGTTTTGTTTGAAGATCTCTTGCTCCTTTTCCACCTGCGCTTGATGCTCTTGCAGTTTGTCGTGTTTCCTTTGAGTAGCAGTGCTGAAATTGGCCTGGAAAAGCTAACGCAGAAAGAACAGAATTTAATTGATTAAACTGAACCTTTTGTTTTTAATTGGTCTTTATTGTGCAGAGATAAGCTGAGAGATCATTTCTCCTTCACAATCTGAAAACTTCTATGACAGTTTTGAATCTCAGGTCTTTCTGTGTTTCTGTGTGAACTCCAGTTTCCCCCATCAACCCAAACACATGCACAATGAGCAATCAACCATGACCAAGCGGTTTTCAGAGTCCAAAAAGTAATTTGGTGTATTATAATTATTTATAAAACAAGTGTAAGACATAGCTGTCAAAAGCAGAAGTATATAGAACTATAAATATTTACACACTTAAAAAGTGAATCAAATAATGTACATTAACCTCTTTAGCTTGTTTGCGGCTCTCGATGACACTGTCAGGATTTTCAGAACATGTGAAGAGGAAGAGATCGGAGTGGAAAACAGGAAGTCCAGTGCCCTTTTTATCCACAACCTACAAAACAAGTCGAGACATTGTGTTCAAACAAAAATAACTAAAATGTCTATCAATCTGTGGTACTGTTTATACTATAAGGATGTATGGGTGTAACTCTGTCTTTAGTTTCCAGGATATCTTATGAGTCATAGTTTAATAAGATAAATCCATCAATATTCTTCTGCTTATCCGGGGCAGTCTAAGCAGGGACTCCCCAACTTCCCACACCCCAGACACTTCCTCCGGCTCCTCCGGGGGGATCCCGAGGCCTTCCCAGGCCATAGACATAGTCCCTCCTTCGTTTCCATGGTCCTCCCCTGGGTCTCCTCGCGGTGGGACAAGCCTGGAACAGGCATCCAGTGTGGAAGTTCTTTATGAGTGACAACAATGTTGCATGTGATTTAATCAGTTATCGCTCAAGTTGGATGTGCAAAAGGGCCAAATTATGTTATGTAACAATGTTTTGGTAATAAAGTCAGTCTTTCCAGATTAAGGCTGAGTTCACACTGGTTTGGCACTTGTTTGATATTAGTTAAAGGTGCTTTATGTAACATCTCTGGTGGAGGATCTACTTGTCTCCAAGGACATGTTGTTGTTCTTCTCTGCTAAGAATGTCGGCTCAGGATTATGCTGCCATCACTGGAAATACTGGAGAAAAAAACACTTTTTTATCACAAGCTCAAGTCAGTGTTTGGTGAGAAATTGTTATTTTAGGTTTTTATCTAATTTTTGCCCTCTTGTTTTGTTGAAGACTGCATTCTCTCTCATCTAATCATCTGGCTGCAGTGTGTTGCTCCTCCTCCAGCCGACACAGAGCTGAAAAGTACCTCACGTGGGCCGCTTCAAACGGCCTGGTTATGGTTCACTTAAGACAGAGGAACCACTTTTGGACCAAACGTACCTATGGTGCAACTTTAAGTCCTGATGTTTTTGGCTTAGTCCTGTTCTAGCCTGGGCTAAATCATGGTTTAATCTAGGTTAAATTCAAGGTTCGGTCCGAGTTTAGCCTCAATTCTGATATTTGGGCATGTACAACTGATGGAAAGTGCAGAACAGCAAAAAAGACCAACGATGAGTGGGGCAAATTTGTTTGGTAAAACTTTTGACCTTTGTTGAGCTTGTTCAGTTTTTGTAAGACTCCTGACTCATTCATCCAAAAGTTCCTTTGGTTAAGTGGGTTTTGACATGTCCACCCTCAAACGTTACACAATGAAATGACATCAGTTCTGTAATTGTTGCTTATGATTCGACAAAGAAGAGCCTTAGTTCAATAGAGGGCCACACAAGATTGTTCTTGGAAATATAACTCTTTTACATGATAATGTACATGGCCTACATTATACATAATATTATCTAACAATCTGGCAACCACAAACACGCTGCAGCCAATCTGAGCCATTTATTCAATTATTTACTTATTCTTGAAAAAATATATTAAAAACTTACATTCTTACTGTGGGTTGCCTCACCACAGATCTGACCTTTGTTTTATTTTTATTTCTATTTTGTATATTTAAAGTGATTTAATTTGATTATTTTGGAAAAAATATATAAATATGTATGAAATAAGCTTAACTCTAAAGCTACCACAATCTGCTTATTTTGGGTGCGTGGCCAGGTTTTGGACTTAAAAGGACACGTTCTCTGCTGTGTTTATATCTATATCAGAGAGTGTTGATAATTCGGTCTGTAGTGCATTAGTTAAACAGTTGTCGTTGCTGTGGTTTCCTTGCCTGGACATCCAAAGCCTTCCGGTAACGCACCGTCGTCTCTTGTTTCTCTTTGAGCTGCTGAGCCTTGACTGAAGTTAACCTACAACACACATTTGCATTGGCTTTTTAAATATGAAATCATAAATACGTTAACAATTTGTAATTCAGTGTGGTTTATTCCCAAAAAAGATAACTCAAGTTACATTTTATTTATTCAAAATCTTGTCTAGGAACCAAACTCATGATAGTAATTTTCGTGCATATATTTCCACTCACTCTTGCAGTAGCTTTGCCTGCTCCAGACACTCAGACGTCTCACGCTTTTGTTTTTCCTTTGCCTTGTGCTGCTGCTTTTGCTGGATTTGGGTTTGAAGCTCGTTCATGTATTTGTGCTGTTTGAACCTCGGAGTTGGAGTCACGGGCCGAGACGGAAAGATGAAGGAGGTCTACACACACAGAGGTTTGATTCAGACCGAGACATTTAACCATGTAAACACCTCTACATTTAATAACAAATGTAATCTATTAAAAAGTGCGGGTTGAAAAAAGTCGCAAAGGCATCTGGTGTGTCTTGGATTGTCCTGCCAGCCAATATCATTTTAAACACTTCCTTTCTGCTTTCCAAACACAATGACAAAGACAATGGCAACTAAAGATCTGTCTATAATTGGATGGTCTATAAATGAGAAAAATCCTAACTTAATTTAATAAATGGAAATAAATGCCTATTTTGATTTGATCACAATTCATACATACTTTTTCTATTGCATTTAAGAAGACAAAAAAGTCACTGTCATTGGTTAGATCCAGCCTTACAGTGGCTGATCAATAGGAGGAGTGGATGGGAAAAAGTGTTTGAGCATGAAATTGCATTCCATAAAGAAATAGAGAATCACAATATAACGATATTATATGGAATAGCAGATCGTCACAAGGATGAGACTGTAATTAGGTTTTTCACCCAGCTCTAGGGGGGCATCTGCTTTTCTTCACGAAAATCTATTGCTCCACCTGAAATATTCCACAATATGACATTACACTAAATGAACTGTTCCTCATCTGCCTGGATAAACACTTTACACTAAATGAACTGTTCCTCATCTGCCTGGATAAACTCTTTACACTAAATGAACTGTTCCTCATCTGCCTGGATAAACACTTTACACTAAATGAACTGTTCCTCATCTGCCTGGATAAACTCTTTACACTAAATGAACTGTTCCTCATCTGCCTGGATAAACACTTTACACTAAATGAACTGTTCCTCATCTGCCTGGATAAACTCTTTACACTAAATGAACTGTTCCTCATCTGCCTGGATAAACTCTTTACACTAAATGAACTGTTCCTCATCTGCCTGGATAAACACTTTACACTAAATGAACTGTTCCTCATCTGCCTGGATAAACACTTTACACTAAATGAACTGTTCCTCATCTGCCTGGATAAACTCTTTACACTAAATGAACTGTTGCTCATCTGTCCTCATGAACTCTTGCTATACTACACAGTCCATCTGCAAATGGAAGCGCGTCAGTCCTGGACCATCTGCAGCCTGTCTGTCCATGGGAGCAGGATCTCTCCTTCGCTGTGGTTCCCCCATATTTTTTTTTTAGTTTTCCTCCATCAAAAGAAGAAGGAAGGTCTAAGGACAGGGGATTCTCTTGAACAGTAATACCTTTGCTTAATTCCTGGAAACATTTAATCTGCTTCTCTATTATTGAACAATGACTTTCATTGTTTGATTCTCTAACTTTCTGTTGGTTAAATTAACAACTCTGGGAACAACTGCTCTTGTGATTTTGGTTGTTATAAAGATGAATTGAAGCAATAAAGTGTCCATACATACATAAACATGTGACGGACATGGACCCTCAAACGACCTTTGTCTTTATTCATTTACTGCAGCAGATATTATGCAAAAGGGTTTCTGGCTTGACAAATCCACGTATTTACTTATTACATGTATAAAACTGCTCCAACATAAAGTTCATTGTAAGGAAGAACAGATATGATTGATTGTACTCACAGGATACTGAGGGCAGTACGTCTCGTTTCTCTTCGCTGACATGCTCAGATTAAAAGCTGCAACGCCCCTGGAATGTTCACGGCGCTCTGCAAGTTGAGCCTGTACCACAAATTATACAATATATATTCATTTAAACAACAAGTAGGAGTGATTTTTACAAGCTGAGACAAGTCAGAAGCACCCTATAAAATGTTTAGTATTTCGGTTTGGCACAGTCTGTTGTTTGCCATGATGGCTCATCAAAACTTGAAAGACGTGGAGACATTTTTATGAGCTCAAAACAGAACACTATTAGTCAACAACAAATTAAAGCACAAACAAGTGGAGAAAAGATCTTCAAACAAGTTCACTTTTAGCATAATTCTACATTTACTTTTTAATAAAGTGAGAAGCCAAGTATGTAAAAATATTTGGTGGGTGAAATGTTTGTATTTGTCTTGTATTTGTCTTGTATTTATTTAGATTATTTGTTTAAAAGGACAGTTACATAATGCCCCAGGGCAAGAATGTTTGTACCAGATTATAGCTATGAAAGCTAATTTCCATCCATTATCATCTGGACACTGCTTTTGAATTCTCTTCTAGCTTCTCAATTGAAACTGACTTCTGGATGGCGGTCCAAATGTCCAGGGCCTGTGCTCACGGAGAGAACAAAAGTGTCTCATACGGTACATCTTTGTACGTAAGCACTTCATAAATGGGACCACATTTGAAACCTTTTCTACAACAGAATTATAGCAACAGTATAATTTATTATTAGTATATTTATTTGTGATAAGCAAAGTTAAGTGATAATGGTTGAGATTGCAATTATTAACCCATTATTAAGTAACTTTTTTAAGACTTTAGTTCCAATGTGCTTTTAATTGAAGCCGCCATTAACCTTTTGGTGATCTATATTACATTTAATTTAACTTTTAGAGTGTAATTGTGTAAGGATTCTGATCTTATTACATGAACATTTGTCCAATTGTGCTCATTACTAACCAACCTGCTCTCGCTCATAGAAGAGTCTGTCCTTGTGCAGTGCCCTGAGTAGCAGCTCTTTCTCCAGGTTCTTCTCCTCTGCCTCCTGCTGCTGCCTCAGAGACACTGGCACGTTCCTCTGGGCTCGCTGTGTGCACAGGTAACACAGCTCCTGATCAAGAGGACAGTGTCAGAGGTGAGCTGAGTAGCCAAAAAAGGACAGGCCCTTTTTTTACTGTAGTAAAAGTAATAGTCCTAGAAATGATCTTAAAAGAGTAACTGTCTGGACGTAACATCTGATTTTTCATTTGTATTTGAAGTTGATTTACGTTAAAAGGACAAAACCCTAAACAATGCACACATCTAAGGAGAGAATGTAAAATGAGAGAAAC
This sequence comes from Eucyclogobius newberryi, assembly GCF_026437365.1. Taxonomy (NCBI): domain Eukaryota; kingdom Metazoa; phylum Chordata; class Actinopteri; order Gobiiformes; family Gobiidae; genus Eucyclogobius; species Eucyclogobius newberryi. Next base: position 15,734,610 of record NW_027316167.1, on the reverse strand, counting down.
TAAATCATATCTGAAGGAATTTGATGCAAGAAACACAAATGTTATTAATTGTTTTATGTTGTCAACATAAAGATTTTGTCCCTTAAGGGTGCGTTCACATCTGTACTTGGTTTGAGCCAAGTTTAATTCTAATTTAGACTGGGGTTGGTTATACTTTTGTCCGGGTTTAGTCTTGGTCTTGTCCATGTTCAGACCTTTCACCTTTACTCACAGTGACCAAAACGTTCACTAAGTAAGAGTTCTTTTACTTCAAACTAAATATAGGTGGAAGTAAAAGTATGATGTATGAAAACTACTCCTAGAAGTACAATTTCTTTAAAAAGTAAATGAAACTGAGTACCCACATTTGAATACAGCACACTGTATTATCAAGTTGGGTGTATTAGAGGTTGTTAGTTACATTCACTACTTCTAAGATTTGATTTACCAAAACTTGTTATTTTCCTCCTCATGCCATTGCACATTTCAAAAGATTTTGGTTACGAGATTTGAGTATTTTTCATCAAATACTGTTTGCTGTTCCTTAAGTGATGAAACTATTCCTTCAGTTGTGTTTAGTGTTATCTTGTGACCTGTCCAGCTCGAGTGTGTCCGGAGCATCTCACAGGAGGATCAGCCACTTTGGGAAGTGATTCTGCCGGCGAAGTGAGCGGCCTGCGACTGAAACAGTTGAAGTTTACAGTTTGTTCATGCATTCATTTTATGATTTTTTTTATTTCCTATTTCATGTTTGACCATTTCCTTTGAGGTGACTCTTAACACATGATCTGCCTCCTGAATGAGATACAAATTGCACAATATTTAAACTCAGTACCGGTACTTTCTACGTAAATAAGTCAGGATCGGCATTTGATTCGAACCAAAATAGCTTTGTTATGAATAATGTTGAAAGGGATTGTGTGACATAACCATGACTCAAACATTAGAAAAAGGGACTTTGTCTGACGTGCTGAAGTATAAGTCAAGCTTAAGCATGCTCTTGAGTACCTCCGCTTTGGCAGGTTACGCTATAGAACTGCTGAAAGCACACATTACTTTACATCTGTCAGGCCTTTGCCCATCAGGATGTTGTGTTAGCACTCCATCTATGGCGTCAGAGGGAATTACCACGGTGAAGCTCCAGGGCTCCTTTCATGTCACTAATCGGGATTTTTTTTTAACGTTTTCTGAGGCTCAGAGGGAAAAGACTTAGATGAATGAAGCTTATTAAACCTCCAGGTATGTTTTTGATGAGGGAACAAAAAAACTAAAGAACTAAAAGTTCTAAAAAGTGAATTTTGCATATTGATGTGTCCTTTAGAACCAGCATTCTGGAGCAGTTATAATCTGCCTTCAGTGTGAATATAGGGTCAGTAGCCACAGCACATACCATTCCCATATATTGATCTGGTTGACTGCGTTGTTGCAACAGGATTTAAAAAAACAGAAACTAACACAGCCTACTATTCTTAGCCTATTACACCCACTGTAGAAATATTGGTGTGGATAATACAATGGAACATATGTTAAGTATGCACTGCCCTAGTTAGGCCATGGAACGCAAATACGTAAATGGCCAACACCCGATTTTGAACCATGAGTGAAGAAGATGTTAGCTCCGCCCACTGAACCATGACAAAGAAGCTGTTTGGAATAAGGGAATTTGATTCCAAAAGGTTCATGTTCAACAGTGAGTCCAACTGCAAAATGTTGTTGTTTCGAACAGTTGCTTACGTTTGATTCTCATTCAACAAAATGCCCTTTAGAATGCATTCACTTTATCACACTTCTTACAAAAATGGCTTTTTGCAAGTGTTGTTTGTCTCTCCATCGCCCTGAACTAGAACAAGAGGCTTTAACTTCTTCTTATCCACCTTCATATCTATCTTTTTCATATTTTCATACCCTGGAATTTACTCACTGTGGGACAAACAAATCTTCTCTTATCTTGGTCCGGATTCCTTTTATTTTCTGTTCACTCAGTGCCGTGTGGTTGGATCTGCTGCAGTGTGAGTCGAATGGTGTTGAGAGTGCAATCTGGCTCTGTGACACTTGTGCATCATTTATGGAGGTGAACCAGGGCCTGACAAACAATAGAAGACCCCCACCGAGATGAGCGTTACCTACAATCTGACCCTTGCCTGCACCAGCATGCGTGTGTGCAATAAGTTTGCTTAGTATACTATTCATAGGGGTTGCTAAGGGGTTGCTAAGCACTAGTTTTTTGTTTAAACAATTCCTAGCATTTGTAGATGTCTTACAAATCCTGTTAACAAGCTATTAACTATTAACACGCGCTTGTGTGTGTGTGTGTGCGCGCGCGCGCGTGTGTGTGTGTGTGTGTGCGCACGCGCGCGTGTGTGTGTGTGTGTGTGTGCGCGTGCGTGTGTGTGTGTGCGTGTGTGTGCGCGTGTGTGCGTGTGTGTGCGTGCGCGTGTGTGTGTGTGCGTGTGCGAGCGTGTGTGTGCGTGTGCGTGTGCGTGTGTGTGTGTGTGTGTGCGTGCGTGTGTGTCTGTGTGTGCGTGTGTCTGTGCATGCGCGTGTGTGTGTGTGTGCGTGTGTCTGTGCATGCGCGTGTGTGTGTGTGTGTGTGCATGCGCGTGCGTGTGTGTGTGTGCACGTGTGTGTGTGTGTGTGTGTGTGTGTGTGTGTGTGCGTGCACATGCTTATGTGTGTGTGCTACTTGTGTGTCTCCACATGAGGGGTTGGGTCCACTTCTGTGGTAGACTTGGCAGACTGTGGGATCCAGTGGGATTTTTGCTCCAGCTGTTGAGAAATATCTGTAAAGAAATATTGTTTAATAATATTGTTGTTGTCATTTTACTGGGACTTATGTATGTGATGTGTTTGTGATGTGTTTGGCAATTTGGATGTGAAATGTTGGTCATTTTCTAGATGCTGACAATATCATGATGAAAAACAAATCCTTTTCCCCCCATTAGCTTTATCAAATGTACACAAATGCAGATGTGGCAATGTACTGTAAATATATCATATAGCACAGTTCAATAATGTATCAACATTTTGAATGATTAGCTGATTAGCTTTAAAAAGGGCAGTGCTCACTAAGTCCCAGTGCTGATATTTCTAAGCATACACTAATGAACAAGCATTTAATCCCTGATTTAAAAAACTATGTTTTTGAATGCTGGGGAAATGCACTAATTGCTCCTTTTGCCCTGGGGTGAAAGGTTTTTTTGAGTCTAAAAAGTTAGTATCATTGTCAGGCAGGAAACAGGATTCTTGTATCAACTTAAATAAATATCAAAATCTACATAATTTTGCCTGGTTCATTTGGTGGTTCAAGTTGTCTGTCTTGGTCTGAAGGTTGATCCCCCGGCTCTGGAGAATGGAATGTGGCTAGGTTGCTGAAGTTCACCGTCTGTGTCTTTTGAAACTTGGATCCAGCAGAGGTGAAAGATGCACTGCTCCCTGGTCTCTAAAGGAGAAAATATACTCATTATATACTCATCATATATATATATATATATATATATATATATATATATATATATATATATATATATATATATATATATATATATATATATATATATATATATATATATATACATATATATATACAATAACCATTACTCACTTTTTTGAAAGCTAAGATTAGGTTGCCAGTCCCGTCCATAGCATTTATGAATTCTTTACAGAACTTCATTCGCACCTGTATAGAACAAATGTCATTACTCTGTCCACTTTCTAAATAGACACATCTAGGTTTGTACCTTATAGTTTTTAAATGAGAGGACTCCAATTCCCTGGAATGGTAACAGGACGTTTTGAGGGGACGCCAAAGTCCTGACGAGGAGCAGGAGAGTTTCTCTGATACAGCCCTCGACACGGTCTCGACTGAACAGTGTTTCTCTGGACACTGCCGTGTAGTTCAGGGGCACCACAGGAAGATGAGTAGCTGCTCAAACGCACACACATTTTTACATTAACGATGGTTAATAAATAATATCACTATGTGTCATGCGGCTTTACTTGTAAATAAGGCCTATACGACTTTCCAATGTATTCATTTTTATCTAAATGTATCTTCGCTGTGCATTATTAATCGCTTTCTCCACTGTGAGATCAATAAAGTCATAAATTTAAAAAAAAGATTCTATAAACAAATATGCAAAACATACACAGAACTAAAGAAAAAAGGTACAATTAAAAAGTTGGTAGCTTATCTTGTTTATCCAATTTAACACAAAAATGTAACCTACCATTTTGTACCACACAAAAGTTTATTCCATCGCACTAGGGTTGAAAAAATTGTTAAAACTATTGGAAGGTCTAAGGACAGGGGACCCTGGGACATCGCTCCATGTCCCCACAGACATTGTTTAATCTGTTTTTCACTGCCGTGCTCAGAGGCAACTGTTGTTGTGATTTTGGGGCGTTACAAAAATAAATTGCATTGAATTGAATTGAAACTAGATATTCATTACCGCTGAAAAAAGCCATGAGATAATATATCTCACCAGCAGCCAATGGTCTGGCTTGTTTTAAACCCAGTGAATGAACCAGTTTCCCAGACAAGATGAAGATGGGTCTTTGAATTGTGGTGGACTTGAGTCCGAGGTCTAGTTTCTGCTGAGAAAAGGTGAAGGTTCCTAGTCCAGCCACACGAATACCCTGAAAGTAAAGGTCAGATACTAACTGCATGGAAGTGATGTTATATTCTGCCACTAATAGAAAAAGCTTCAGTTGTAGTCATCTGGACTCAGTTTGAAAAAATAGACGTTTCGACTCTCATCCAAGAGTCATTGTCAAAAAAAGAATTTAGATCGAGAACTCCGATATTAATACTGTTCTGTGGTAAGACCCACCCATTGGGCGGAGCCTTCCTGAAGTAGAAAGAGTTGTTTGTTTCAACAGAAACTCCCCCCTTGTATCTACCGAGCTAGCCTATTCAGAATCTTAATGGGCTATTAGAATCCTCTTTGTCTTTGTGAGACCCTGGCTCAACCACCCTGAGTACCTGATTAGCATCTAAATGTCCTGGTCCTCTACCTTTCCTGGGGTTCAGTAACCCATTATAAATAACAGGAAGATTAAACCTTAGCCCTCCATTTCTGTTTAAAGAAGGTCTTTCTTTTTTAACAAAAATAGCTTAAAAAAGAAAGACCTTCTTTAAACAGAAATGGAGGGCTAAGGTTTAATCTTCCTGTTATTTATAATGGGTTACAGAACCCCAGGAAAGGTAGAGGACCAGGACATTTAGATGCTAATCAGGTACTCAGGGTGGTTGAGCCAGGGTCTCACAAAGACAAAGAGGATTCTAATAGCCCATTAAGATTCTGAATAGGCTAGCTCGGTAGATACAAGGGGGGAGTTTCTGTTGAAACAAACAACTCTTTCTACTTCAGGAAGGCTCCGCTCAATGGGTGGGTCTTACCACAGAACAGTATTAATATCGGAGTTCTCGATCTAAATTCTTTTATTGACAATGACTCTTGGATGAGAGTCGAAACGTCTATTTTTTCAAACTGAGTCCAGATGACTACAACTGAAGCTTTTTCTACTATGGAACACGCCTGGACGAATGAGGGATTACACCGACATATTCTGCCACTAAGGATTTTTTATTTCAGTGTTACTATCTGGTATAATTTGAAATAAGAAAAACAATCATTAAACCAGTCAAAAGGTGAAACTCTCGATTTATCGGTCAGTATACACTCCTAACCTATCGTAATAAGCTTTGGAACATGACTGAAAAGACAAGAGCGCGGATACAATGGTAAAATTTCCTCCGCTGGGCGATAGGGTCACATGGGAGGAACTTGGAATAGAGACGCTGCTCCTTCAGCTGAGATGGCTCTGGCATCTGTTCCGGAGCCTCCTGACCGCCTGTTTTGGGCATGTCCCACCAAGAAGAGGTGGGAAGACCCAGGACACGCTGGAGGGACTATGTCCTTCTGTGGCCCGGGAAGGCCTTGGGATCCCCCGGAGGAGCTGGAGGAAGTGTCTGGAGTGAAGGAAGTCTGGGCCTCCCTGCTCAGACTGCCCCCAGCAAAAGAAAATGGGTGTATCTTCAAAACAATTTGTCAAAAAACGTTGGTAGTTCATACCTTTAGCAAGGCCAGCTGACTTTTAATGTAAGCAGAAACATGGGCCCAGATATGTTCAATGTCTGTAAGGAAAAAGAGGTAAAACACAAACAAACAGCTGAATAAATACTAGCTGCAATTAAGAAACCTAATTTTCAAATGTTCTGGCCTGTCATAGAACATGGGTCCATCACATTCACTTCCCAGTGAGAAAAGAATGTTCTATATAAAACAATATATACGAAGCATAAGAGCGCACCGTGAGCTGAGAGCTGAGACAGCGCGGGTAACGCGCGTCTGTCCGCGTGTGGCGCCAGCCGCATGAGATCAGTCATTTTGTTGCAGTGGTTTTGGTCGAGTGGTAAATCCGGTCTCTGGGTCTCTGCGGACGCGGTGCCGTTGCCATGAGTGATCCGGCACCCCTGCTGTGAGTGTGTGTCGAGCGCGTGCGTAAAATGCGTGCGCCAAAACCCCGTGGTCAAGAGTCGAGACACATTTTTGACACGTACATCGAAAATAACAATGACTAAGCCGTCCTTTCTCAGCAGACATGAATGAGTCTAAATATTCTTTGACTTTATCCTGTTGTCCAGGCAATTGATGGTCCTCTTGCTCCTTCAGCTATTGACTTAATGCTTGTGCTCGTGTTTATTTACAGTATTGTATGATGACAGGTCATTTACCTGTCCCATGTATGTTTTAAATATTACATTTACCATTTACCATTTACCATTTAACATTTACCCAACGAGAAAAGCAGAGCCAGCACGATGAACAATGAACAATCATTAGTCTAAGTGGAAAAAGCTTCAGTTGTAGTCATCTGGACTCAGTTTGAAAAAATAGACGTTTCGACTCTCATCCAAGAGTCATTGTCAATGTCAATTAGTCTAAGTGCTTCGCTAAAATAAAGTCACCTTTTGAAAACAAATGGCATCAGCTCATAAAAAGTGTACGTCTCTATTAAACTAAAAATCTATCCTTCTTGCGGGAGGATTTCTTTATTTTGGCATCAGGCCTAAATACACCTTGATTTTCTCGGTTAAGCCATCAATGACTTGAATAGATTGAGTTCACTTTCGGTTTGTCAAAGGATGTTTGGACTTGTTTGAACTTGTCTGAACTTTAGTTGAAAAAGCTTCAGCTGTAGTCATTTGGATTCAGTTAGAAAAAATAGACGTTTCGACTCTCATCCAAGAGTCATTGTCTGAACTCGTGATGCTTAAATGTTGGAGCCGCGGTGTTTCTGACCATTGGACACGATGGAGATGAAGACTCTACTGCGTGTGTTTCTGCTGCTGTCCAGCTCCCTGCACTCAGGTACGTGCTGTTGCTTTTTATATTTCTCCAATGAAAGCACTTTTTCAACAGTGTTTCCTTTAATGTTATTTTATGTTTTTAAATAGAATGACTTAATCTTAATATTTTAAAAAATTATAACCAAATTACTATTATTGCTATTATTATTATTATTGTTATTGTCAAAATCTAAAGTGGGCTGAATAGTCCTGCAGATCATCCAAAGAGATCACAAAAGATTTTTTTGTTTTTACATGAACAATATTCTCTTCTTTAGTCCTCTGAGGTTATCTGGTGGTGATATTTCACATTGCACCGGGCATTTTCTCTTTTGGAAGAAAAGTGAAATAACACACATATTTAAAGTGGTTTGGCTCACAGAATATACTTGTGTCCCTCAAATTTGTTCACTTATTCGTCTCTGTTTTCTCAGATGTTTTCTCAGAGGAGATACTTGTGAGGGCAGGAGACTTGGTTGCACTGCGGTGTCCAAAAGTCAGAGGAATGGGCAACATGGCGACCTGGACCAGTTACACACCCCAAAAGAGGATTTTAACAAGCAACACAAATACAACAACACTTTTGATTCACAAGAGGAGCCTTGTATTCCTGAGAGTCTCTCCAAATCAACAAGGAAACTACTCCTGCTCTTTGGGGTAAAGAAAACATTTAATAATGAAGGCAATTTGCAAGTCATACAGGCCATCTTATTTCAAATGTTTTTTATTGTTCACCATTGGTTATGTAAACATTATTATATATATTAATTCAGATACTAGCCTATAGTTATTGATGGATTTAGTGAAACTGTAACTCAACTGAAATACTGAATGACTTGCTGAACCTCACACCAAACGTTATCAAACCCAATATTGAACAGTTGAAGTTAACAGTTACATAAAAAGCAAATCAGAAAATCATACACCACTGAAACACTAAACAGGTTTAGAATCAAAGGTACAATCAAAACTTCAAAAATATTCAAATGTTTGAAACCATTCTATGATACAATAATAGGAAAAAGCAGAGTAGAGTAATTTATTTCATGTTTTACTGTAAATCCTTTTATCAGATAATATACATATATACTTCATTCTGCTTCTTTTCATTCTCTCCAATTTCATGTATATCCATTGTTGTATATCCATCTGAAATGAATGAACTACAAATGTATGGATGTTTGTGATAATAATGATGTCTGTATCGTCAGGAACAACACATTCTGGTCCAGGCTAGTTGTCTTGTCCGCTGTGTCTTATGTTAACCACGAGGGGGCGCAGTACACCACCACCTGCTACACTCAGGAGAGCTGCACTTTATGGTGTCCCAGCTCCAACACCCCTGGATCAGACACACCCAACATGACCCAACACGGCATCACGTGGACTAAGGTATTTAGCATCAAAGACTATATCATCAATTAGCTTTACAGACGTTTTATAGAAGACAGACAAGAGAATAGTGATCATTCATTGTTTACAAGCTTTTTGCCACTTCAATCATGTAAATTGTTTCTTTGGTCACGGGGCTCCATAATTTGCATGATTAATATAGGTGGGAGGAGCGTTCAGAGAGGGAGAGAGGTTATGGGTTCACCTGTAAGTTTGCTGTGCAGTGTCAAACAAACCTGCTCAAATTATTTTTTTATTTGGACATTTGTTTACTTTGCTGTGTAAAGGTTAACCATGACAATGTCTCAGTAGCCGTTTGTTTTAATTAAATCACCGCTCCAATCATAAACAGAATTTGGATTTGTCAATCTGTTTCAAGACCCTCTAACTCATCTTCTCGTCTCGGTGGTTTTAATGCTTCCCCCTCCTGTTGTAGGGCGGAGGGACGCTGTTCAAAGACGTCTTTTTCTTCCCGAGGGTTGAGGAAACAGACGAAGGAACTTATACTTGCACTCGCAGCTATCGCTACAAAGGTCAAACTTATAACATGACCTTCATCAACAAACTCTCAGTCAAACATCATGGTAATTTACTCTCAAGAACTTCATATTCTAACCAGACCTAAATCTTAATATGGGGATGAATAGAGACCACCCGCGGAGGGTGAGAAAGAGTTTTTAAAAATATATATTATAAGGGAATAATGTGATATTTTTGCACTTTTATGGTTAATTTGACAGACATTTGAGATTTTTATTGTAATTTAACCTGTTTGAATACATTTCTGTTGGATTTACATAATGTATTACTATCGTTATTGACATATTCACCTTTTGTCATTATCGCCCACCTCTAACTGTGGAATAGACAAAGCAATACCTGACCCAGCACCATAAATGCCACATTGTGTTACTTTAACATACAGAAACTGCTTGTGATAATGTGAGAATTATCATTACATCCACGACTGCATTGTTTATCCATGTCTAATTGTTTCTTCAGAGCCACGGCCAGATGTTCAGATTATTTCACCACAGAACAGCAAAGTATTTGAAATTGAATTAGGTAAAATAAATACCAACAGAAATAAAAACTTAATTTCAAAATAGAATTTAATGTATTTCTTATTTTCCAGGTTGTGTTTTTGTGGTCAACTGCACAGCCACAATATCCTCAGATTTTGATGAGGCTTTCTGGATGACTGACGCATCCTTTGTGAACACTGATACAAACTTGAGAGTCTTCTCAAACTCTACAATGTAAATAAATCAAATCCAAGAGCCCCAAATGCAGGTCTGAAATGGTTTTGAACGTCCTCTTTTCCATTTCAGTTTTGCAAATGCCAAGGAGAAACGCATGACCACATTGTTGATCTTCAAAGAGGTTTTAGAAGAGGATTTGTCGAAGAATTTCACCTGCAAACTTGAATCTGTGTTAGTGATGTCAAGCTTTGTGACAATCACTCTGGAACAGAAAAGAAGTACGTTAGAGTGACCAAAAGAAATATTGTTTTGTGGTTTGAAATGTATTTATTTATTTGCGTATCTCCCTTTATATTATTATGTAATAATAGATGTGCGCAATCTAAAATAGTTTTTTTTTTTTAAATATCAGGTATTTTTGAAAATGTATAAAAGATGAAAAAGAACTTAATAGAACAGTGAATTGCATTGAAAACAAGAGTATAATTAAATGATAAATAATGATAAGCCCTTTTGGGTTTGATTTTGGGTTCGTTCACTTTTTGGGCATTGCCACCACATTTCCTGGCACATTTAAGTACATTTTGGATGGATTACAAAACATTATGTGACAAATCTCCCACCCCTGTCCAATAAAATAATTACACCATGTTCTTCAATTGATATTAACAGAAACATATCATATTTTTTCATTTATTATTGAACTATAACATAAGTAGATCATATTTTTACATTTTGTTCAGTTTAAACCACAATATTGATCTATAATAGTTTTGTAATAGAAACAGGTCCATTGACAAAACTTCAGAACAGATAAGCCCCGCCTCTTCATAGTGACATTTCACTGTAACTTGTCATTTCCTTTTTATTTTTCAAAAGTTGTGACACGACATTTTAGAACTTTTCATGTGTTACTTGGAGTTTTAATAATAATAATAACAATCCAAATAATCACAACTAAGTACAGGATGTGGGCAGGGATAGGGGGTAGGTGTAAATAGGACAAGCCTCAGTGGCAGGACAATACAGGAATATGCAGGAATCAAAATACAGCTTTAAGAAAACTAATGATGTGAAAACACTGTTGTAACAAGGTTAAAAGCTCATTAAAGGTGACTTAGCATCGTAAACATGATTCATTACAGTGCTTTGTTTTTTCTATAGAACAAGAAACAGCACTTCTTCCTATTCTCATTATCATGGCCATGCTCCTGCTGACTGCTGTGGCTGCACTGACGTGTGTAAAGTCTAATTATGGTGTTTTACTTCAAGACAGTTGCCATACCAGATCTGTAGCTCCTCCCACTGCCACCACCAATCAGATCAGAGAAACCTTTTATTGAGGTTCACTGTGGGACTTGCTCTTTTATAATGAATAGAAATGTATTTGTCTTATATAGTGGTTTTCTACTCACGTTATGTATGCATTCATCATTATGTGTAAATGTATTTATTAAACTTCATTCATTAAGTTACTTTTTTCTTCTATTTTTTTCTATTTTTCTGGACTAAAAGGCACACTTAAAAACTTTTCATTTTCTCAAAATACGACAGTAACCTTTATAATCCAGTGTGCCTTATATATGGATTAATTCATATCTCACAGCAACTGCCAGGATCATGAATAAAAGCTGGCCACTTTCCGCACATACAGCATTAATAAAGTTCAACTGACTGACTTATCTGACTGTTTTGACAGTGAGCCTTATAATCCAACACGCCTTACAGTGCGGAAAATAAGGTAATGGTCAGATCTATGGAGAGGTGACTCCGCTCACTGTAAGAATGCACGTTTTAAAATATATCTTTAAGGAATAAAAACAGTTTTTATTAAATAAATGCAAGCTAAAAAGCACTCCAACAGAAAAGTAACACAGTGAACGTTAAAGTAACTCTGAACATGAAAATTATACAAAACCAATTCTGGAGTTCTGTAATAGTTGCTTAATTTTAAAATCTATTTACAATACCTTTTGTATGTGTAATTATGGGATGCTTGGGCCGTAAGAAATGCCCCTCCCTGGTTTCGATGTGTTATTTCCTCCAAACGTTTAGTGGGTGTAAAAGGACTGACTGCATTGCCCTGCAGAAGCTGCTCAGTGAGAAGAGTTCTTTTTGTGCACATGCAGCGGCATCATGATGAACGCTCTGCTGCTTCTACTATTTATTACTGTATCCAACGGTAAGTCATTATTTGACAAGAAACATTTATTACAGTACACCATAAAAGGTACGACATTTGTTCATTATGTGTCAAATCCTGGGGATTTCATTCAGCACATTTTTGTCTGATTTTTTGTGGCAACTCAGCATTTATCGATTGTCTCTGGGACAGAAAACTCACAAACTAACTTGTTTTCCATCAGCATACATTTTGTTTTACTTGAATTCATTAATATTTTTTAAATTATTATTGTGTTGTAATTAAACTCTGGTTTTAAAAAAAACTCTTGTTTATTTAGGAGTGACTGTGGAAAGATTGTGTGCTAAATCTGTTGAGCTGCAGTGTCCGAGCAGACCCGGTCAAAAGGCAAAGGTGATCTGGAGCACTCTGTGAATCAACCTGCAGGAAAACTACTCTTGCTCAAATGGGTACAAGCTATGATTATTACAAATTATAATATACAAATGGCAAATGAAGCCTGCGTAAATTCAGCCTGGAAGACCTAACTCCATCTACATCAAGGCACCTGCTCCTCAGCTCAACCAACGCACCCAGTCCGACCTGTCCGTCTGTGAGAGTTCAGATCCCTTTCTTCATCACGGAACTCCTCCAGGTTTCTACTTTTTTCCAGTGAAGGTTTTTTTGTAGTTTTTCCTGGCAGAGAAGGAGGGTCTAAGGACAGGACATCGCCCTGCACTTGCTCCCTATCGCCAATCAACGCGGCTCCTCGCTCCCAATCAGCGCACAGCCGGTCCCATATTAACCCCCGTGCAGTTGGCTCGGCCCCCCTCACTGGAGGTTTTGCAAAAACCTTTAATTTATTATTCTATTCAACCTTTATTTAACCAGGGAAAATACAGTTGTTGGTCAATAATATAATGTGGTGCAGTGTGGTCGCCCACTGTTTCTGACAAGTGGGATTGAAGAATAGGAAAAGAGATTATCCAAAATAAACCTTTCCTCTGGTGTTGTTTGGGGGAGAGCTAATTTTCTGGTTTCATACGGGTTGTGACCGCCAGGGGGCATTGGCAAGAATGCACTGGGAGAGATGATCCAGGGTTTTCTCTTTATTAAAGATTTCAGTCAAATAATACTGGTGGTTGGTATTTACAGAGCAGTTATTAATCATGTAAATACGTGTGTGGTTCTGTAATATAAACAAGGAGAACATAAATTATAATAAAATCTGTAAAACAATAACATATAATGCACAAATATACATGAGCTCCGTCGTAGCTACTGCTGTTAGCGCTTAGCTCGAGGCACTTAGCATTCACAAATACAAGGTAAATATATAACTTTAACGACACTATTAAACAATTCAAATGGCATGCAACACTTTATACACTCATGGAACAAATGGTGTGTCTATGTCTACTTTCCTTTCTAACAAATACTCACTTTTTATCACGCACACCAAACAACAACCACAAGCTCTACACGATGTGGGGGGGAAAACAACTAAAACTCTGCAAACACGTAGCATCCTCAACCTAACTTGCCTATGCTAACGCGTGATTGGCTACTCGACCTGTCAATCAGGCACCTGGCAGAAACGGGGCGGGTCCTTCGTCACAGGGGTTACACACTAAAGTATATTTAAATAATCCCAGCCACGCCTATCTCTCCTGCGTCTCAAAATGAGATTTTAAACATTTTGATTGTACATTTCATGTGAGAATGTCACTCACAAGACAATCTCCCACGTTGGACAAGCCCTCTCTTCTGCCCAACCTCCAACACTTACTTATTTTCTTTTTCTAATTTAGACTTTTCTTGACTGAAGGTGACATTTTTCTGTAAACCGAGTGTGTGGGATTGAAGTGTATTTGTGATGACCTGCTCTTGAGCAGGTCATGTCAAAACGCTGAGGTCCAACAGAACCAGGATTGAGACCAGTCCATCAGCAGCAGCCATTAACAAATCATTTGTGACTTTAACTAGTGCAGTTTTAGTGCTGTGGTGAGCTCTGAAACCCCAACTGGAAAACTTAAAATAAATGATTATTCTGTAGGTGGCGACACAGCGGTTTAACTACAACTCTTTCCAAGATTTTGTAGACAAAGGGAAGATTTGAAATAGGTCTATATTTTACCAACAGGTCAGGATCAAAGATTAGGCTTTATCCACAAAGTTGTGCGTGTTTGTGGATAAAGTGAAACATCTCCAACTGGACCCAGATGACCTCATGGTTTCATATGATGTGGTGTCCCTGTTCACCTGCATCCCGACCACTGATGCAGTAGCAGCAGTGAGGATCAGACTGCAGGAAGACACCACCCTACAGGAAAGGACCAAACTGACACCTGAACACATATGTAAACTGTTGGACATCTGTCTGAACACCACTTACTTTCAATTCCGGGGACAATTTTACAGACAGATTCATGGCTGTGCCATGGGCTCGCCCGTCTCTCCCATAGTGGCCAACCTGTACATGGAGCACTTTGAGAAGAAGGCACTGTCCTCATTCTCAGGCATAGCCCCAAAACTGTGGCTCCGCTATGTCGATGATACTTTTGTAACAATCAAGAAACATGAGCTGGAAACCTTCTCTGATCACATCAATGCTGTGGACCCACATATCAGGTTTACAAGAGAAGACGCTAAGGAGAATCGCTTGGCCTTTCTTGATTGTTCCACGATCAGAGGAGAGGACGGGAAACTCCAAATAGAAGTATATAGGAAACCTACACACACGGACCAGTATCTGCTCTTTGGTTCCAACCACCCACTACAGCACAAGCTGGGGGTGATCAGAACCTTACAACACAGAGCTCAAGGTGTGCCCACCAGCTCAGAGGGCAAGAAGAAAGAGGAAAAACATGTCCGAAATGCCCTCTCAGCCTGTGGTTACCCCGCTTGGGCTCTCAACAGAGTGAAGAGAACCAAGAAGCAGGACAAAAGGGAAACTGAACAGAGAAGGAAGGGTGTTTCTATCCCTTATGTGTCTGGCCTCTCGGAAAAACTGCAGAGAATTTTTAGACAACACGAAGTCCCTGTTTATTTTAAACCAGGAAACACTTTAAGACAAAAACTGGTTCACCCAAAGGACAAGTTGCCGACTCAAAAACAGAGCAATGTAGTTTATTCGATCCAATGCAGTGAAGAAAGCTGTAAAGAACGTTACATAGGTGAGACAAAACAGCCTCTACACAAGAGGCTTTATCAGCACAGAAGAAATACAAGTTCAGGACCTCAGAGTGCCGTGCATCTCCATCTTGAAGCCTCTAATCACTCGTTTGAAGACGGTGAGGTGAAGGTTTTAAGCAGGGAGAAAAGATGGTTTGAAAGAGGAGTTAAGGAAGCTATTTTTGTTAAAAAAAGAAAGACCTTCTTTAAACAGAAATGGAGGGCTAAGGTTTAATCTTCCTGTTATTTATAATGGGTTACTGAACCCCTGGAAAGGTAGAGGACATTCAGATGCTAATCAGGTACTCAGGGTGGTTGAGCCAGGGTCTCACAAAGACAAAGAGGTTTCTAATAGCCCATTAAGATTCTGAATAGGCTAGCTCGGTAGATACAAGGGGGGAGTTTCTGTTGAAACAAACAACTCTTTCTACTTCAGGAAGGCTCCTCCCAATGGGCGGGTCTTACCACAGAACAGTATTAATATCGGAGTTCTCGACCTAAATTCTGTTATTGACAATGACTCTTGGATGAGAGTCGAAACGTCTATTTTTTCAAACTGAGTCCAGATGACTACAACTGAAGCTTTTTCTACTATGGAACACGCCTGGACGAATGAGGGATTACACCGACATATTATGGACAAATACATTGAGTCACAATAATGTACTGAATTTTGACAGCTGTAGAATATATAAACAATACATATGTGAGAACAATTATATACATTAAAAGACGTTCACATAAAACAGATTCACATTCACAACAACACAACAGTTAGCAATTATTTCAAGATTTAAAAATGTGAAATTCCCAGTGTCCTATACGCATCAGCACCAGCGTGTTCTGAAGTGATAGTGGCCTATGGTCCGTGAATGCATCATCGGCGCACGGTGAATAATAGCACTAATTACGACAAATATGGGTAAATTATGTTCAGAACATTATGGATAATTACACATTAACAAGTATTGCGATGACATAACAAAAGAAAAAGGAGCACCACAAGTAACGATGATAATGACACGATTAAACCAGACTGCGCTAGGACCAAGAACAAACCATGGATCTATTATATATGGCCTATTAGGTACAAACAGGAATCGACAGAACTAGAAGAGAGAAAAACAACACAAAGTTTTACTCAACAATCAGAAGTCCCATCGGATGCTAAAAGATGATTGGTTGAGAAGTGGGAAGATGTGATTGGCTGAATAGCTGATGAACTAAGAGTAAATTAATAACTGACTAGAACTAAGAAGAGTACATTAATAACTAAACCACAGTGATTAACTAAATTATGTACAAACTAAACTTTATATTTACAACACTAGACCCTTGTTAACATTACCTTTCATTCTTATTGTCATCACCTTTCTCATCTTAAGCCTTTCATTACATTATATTATTCATTATGAGGGACACAGTTCTAGTATTTGTTGTTTCTATGTTTTTTGTGAAAGTCCATTGCCAGAGCAACGTTTTTATTATCATCACCTTCTCTGACAATTACTGTGAAGTCCACCTATCTTCAGCATTTTCTCAGACACACAGAGATGCTCTTGTGTAAAAGGAAGTGGTTTGACTGTCATTACAGTGAAGAAGGTCGTTTCTGTGAACTGTCACCAGATCTCTTGACGCTCCTGCTTAAACCACATATGGAAAAAGTTTTATCTTTCAAGACTGTTTTGTCATGAGGAAGTACTGCTGAAGTGGTTCAACAAAAATGAACCTTATGCAATGGTTAGTCTACATCTCCTTGATCGTGTGCACGGGTAAGCCTTTCAACAAACGTTTGTGTGTTTAAAAACTCTATGATTAATCTGTATTTATATCAGCATTGAGCACAGATATCTATCAGAAACCCTCACCAACAATGCGCTACCGAGCTGTCAAAGGAGAAATATTTATGATGCCGTGTAAGAGCTGGTCCAGGGTTGAAGCCCCCAAAAAGGAGAATGTGACCGAGATCAGCTTTGCTCACTTCAAAACTGAAGCAACACACTCAGGAAATTACACATGCCACACAAGGTAAATTAAGTAAAAATATGAATGACATTGTAGTTCCCAGAAGTAAACAGAAGTAAATTAGTGTTTTCTGTATCTGAGTATGAGACTATTTTGCACTAATGCTCTTGTGTTATGAGTTATGTCACTGCAGTCTTCTATCCGTGAGTCTCCATTTATGAATCACTGCAAATTAAATGAATGAATAAATACATCAATAAATACATTAATAAGTTAATTAATTGGACTTGAGAAATGGTGACTTGATTTCAACATCGTATTTCCCAAAAACTTGAATAAAAATTAAAGGTGGATTCTGTAACTTTTCTGGTGGAGAGCCACCTTCTGATTGTCTTGGATATGTTTTTGCATTTCCTGCATTGTTCAACAGTTTGGCATTAAATCTCCATGGAGACAAGCAGGTCAGAACTGTGGAGGTGCAACAACGAGTAAGAATGCTTTATAAGGTATATTTTAGTAAGAAAAACATCTGTAATTGAATAAATGCAATGTAGATACATTCCACGTGGAACATTTCACGTAAAGTAAGAACTTAAACTGGAGTCAGCATCCCTTGTCAGAAAAGTTATATACTGCAACTTTCAAAAGAAAGTTAAATCCACCCCAGGCCCAGAGTTTTTGGCAGGTAACTGCTCTGACAATAGCATGACGAGTTTATTGTAAATGTTACAAATCTTTGTTGTGCAGAGCTGGTTTGCAGTTGCTCCATCTCCAGGTCGTTAATAACACAGTGGGATGCTCCAGTGTTGAGGAGAGCAGAGTGACACTGTGGGTCGGACAGGGAGGACAAATCACATGTCCCGGACACAACTGTAGCAACAGCACCACCAGTGTCTGGCACAAGGTAATACAACATCAAACATACCATTCAATAGAAATATAACAGGGATGTAAAAGGGTGCATTGCAACCTCATTTAAAAGTTTGTATTTCAGGTGCGCTAAATAATAAGAGTATCATCCTTGCACCCCTTTAAAACTCAGGTGCACCCTGTCAGTTTGGTCTAGACCTGGGCCTGAGACTGACAGAAGCGAGGATCCCAATCTGCGCCCCTCTGGCCACCACCAATCATTCACACTCACAACACTTTCACGCTAGGTAATGTGGGTGAAGTTTCTTGAAATACACTCGCTCTAGCACCTGGTGGCACCTGGTGGCACCTGGTGTTCCAGCGGGAGTATTATATTTTGGGAAACTACCACTCAAGTAAGAGTCTGACTGTCAAGTCACCTGATCCACAATTTTGAAATTAATGTAATTGTAAGGACAAACCTGCATCAGTGCACAAAACGTCCAAAAATCTTCCTACAATGGAGAAAAAAGCAATAACAAATAAATGGATGACTAGGGCAGACTTGATTACTGGACTGAAAAATCGGACATTTATTAAATGAAATGACTGACTTTTGTGATACATTTGAAAGTTGATAAATTTGCCGCACATTGGAGCAAATGAGACATAATCTAAAGGGGACATACGCCAAACTCACTTTCTTTACTCTGTTTGTTTTTGTCACTTTGCTCTCTGTGTCTTGTGTTCTGTTTTCATTTTGAACTATATGAAAGTAATAATACATCAAACAAAAAGTGCTTATGTGCTCATCTAATGCTACAGGGAAACAGGCGTGTGTCTGAACTGATATTGAGAGGAAAAGAAGTTTTTGAAAACGGAAGCTTGTTTCTGCACGAAGTGAGCAAACACGACAACAATGTGTTTTTCTGTGACCGAGTGGTGAGCGAGCGAGGGGTGAACTGGACCATCAGGAGGTCTGTCACGGTCAAGGCTTTAGGTAAGTCCATTACGTGCAAATGATGTGTATTCATGTTGATATGAAGGGGACATTAGAGGGAGTCTTGTTGTCAGAACCCAAAACTATAGGTTTCCTCTACTGCTGGTGGGGTTTTGATGTGGTTATTGCTGTTTAGAAATCTCTGTTTAGAAATCACTCAGTGTGACACAGAGTGAAAGTGAGATTGAATGTTTAAAACTGCTCAAAACTCCCTTGAAAACAATAAGAAATGGATCACTATTCAACTCTTTAATTGTTTTCAGATCTACTTTTTTAGTAAGTAGTAAAGATTTTTTAGTGCTTTTACTTAAGTAGGTTTTTTATGTGATGATTTTACTTTTTAATGTGACTTTAGAGCCTGAAAAATACCCCCCAAGAATCCTGTCTCCAGAAAACAACACAGTACAAAAAGTGGAGCTGGGTATGTGTCTTCAAGTCACAAATCTCAGAGATGGAGATAAAATGAGAAAGGGCACAGGAAAAGATCTTACTGTATGTTTTTGAAACATTAGGTTCGAGTAACACACTCCGCTGTGAGGTGTTTTTTCCTGAAGCTGATCCAGGAGTCGTCCAGTGGTTCATGAACGATGACGGCGCTTTAGTGAACATGACGATGGCGACTTACAGAGAGTACGTCACTATAAACTCTATTAACACCAAATGATATTGTTTTGAAATGATTTTTTTTTAACCTATTCAGAGAAAAACTTGATTGGGGGCTTTGCATCATTGGGAAAGTCATAATTGAACAAACGACAGCCCACGACCTCGACAAAACATACATCTGCTTCACTCAAAATAAGTCTGGAAACAATAGTTCCACAGTCTACCTCAAGAAGAGTGAGCCAGTATTACAAAGAGAATTCACGGTGTGTGTGGTAACTAACGCCTCTTTATGTTTCAGTACAATGGCCGTCCTTGATTGAATATTCGTTGGCTCCGTTACTGTTTGTCACGTGTTTGGGGCTTGTTGTACGGGTGAAATGGATGGAGATACAGCTTTTTGTGAAATCCCGCTGGACTTTTCATAAACCAGAATTAGGTAAGAAGAACAATGCAAAAATCATCACAAAAAAACATGTTTAGGAGGGGGGGGGAAAGCCCAATATCAGATCAATTGATTCAGAAAATAGTTGGCTTTTGAAGTAAATTCACTTAAATTAGCTTAACATTTGCTCTATATTTAGGTTCAAATAAACTACAGTAGAACGCAATGAATTAACGGTTAGATGTGGACCTGATACGTAAGAAGAAACAGTTAGCAATAGATAATTGAGTTCTGTCAAAAGGACAAAAGTTCAAGTCAAGATGTTTCGCTGCTCAACCAAGTAGTTTCTTCAGTTCATGTGACAAGTGATTTACCAGAACCTTGTCAGACAAATGTAAGAATTGAATTGTGTTTGGCAGAACCTACCTGAATGTTTAGTCTTGGTCAGCCTGCATTTTTATTAGTCAGCAAAATATTTTGGGGGGATTTTATATTCACAACAGCAGAAAGGAGTCAGTTATCTTGAGCTATGAATTGTAAGTTTAACATATAACTACACGGTTTACTGGTAGTACTATAATTTAAAAAGTAGTATAATTCTAGACAGTGTCCTAAACTCTGGGCACTGCTAAAACAGATCAATAGGGCCTTAATGCGTACTACACAATTATGATATGTCTTCATTATTTTGCATCAATTCAAACGATATTAACCAGGTCATAAAGACTACGATGTGTTTCTGTCGTATGTGTGGACACGCTCATCCACGGAGCTGGCTTCCTCTCATCGCAGACACAACAATCACGGTCGGTTACAGCACTTACAAGGTAAACATGGCTTTGATGATGAACAGGCGGCTAAAGCGCGGGCGTCATTCTCAGATGGAGCTTTCCCGTTCAGCCTGGACCCTCTGGAAGTGAACGTGCCTTCAGAGAGGTTGGAGCTGCTCCTGCCCCACGTGCTGGAGGACCAGTGGGGCTATCGACTCTGCCTGATGGACCGGGACTTTCTGCCAGGGCGAGGTCAGGGATGCAAAGAGACACAGAGTTATTTTGGTGTATGAATCTTAGATGAGGGGCACAGTGTAGTTAGTGTTATGAACAAAGGGTAACGATTCAAATATCAGTCAAACAAAGAACATCTTATTGTTCTGTCACCCAATCTCCCCAGTCAAAATAATCTAGCTTGATGTGGCAGGAAGAACGTTTTAAAATCTGCTGTGATAAAACCCTCGGAATATATAGAGCAAAACACAAATTGGTAACGGAATTTGAAGTTGATGATTTTATTTCTATATTACCTGACCATTGGATATTTGTAGGTACGAATAAGCAATTGTAAGTATTGTCTTTGAATGCCTCAAACATATTAAATTAATTAGAGATAAAACTGATTACATTTGAGATTAACAACTTAATAACATATTTTTCATTCACTCAGTGTCATTTTAATATTGTTTCATCTTGCAGCTTACACTACGGCTGTGGCAAATGCTATTCAAAGAAGCCAGCTATTGATCTGCCTTCTGTCGGCTGATTACCTCTCTGATAACAACGCTGTGTTTGTGCTGGAATCAGGAGTGCAGGTATAACACAGTTTAATCATTCTCCAAAAACATAGCGTGAAACTATTTCCAGTTTCATTTTATGTCTAAGCGTAAGTTGGTACTTTCACTGGAAAACATAATTATCTGAATGTTTCTGGGCTCTTTTTTTTTAACTGCTTGTGGTTTTGTTTTCACACCTTTACTAGACGCTTCTGCAAAACGCCGGTGTCAAACTTCAGCTAATATGGATAAACAGGGGCCCAGTTTCCCTCCCACAGTTGGACCCACCACTTCCTGTTGTCATTGAAAAAGCCTTGAAGGTGCTGCCAGCTCTGAAGTGGACATCAGGCACAAACACCAACTTCTGGAAGTGTTTGAGGAAAGCCATGCCCCATCAAAAACTCTCGTCCCTACAGAAGTGAATGGGACTTTTATTTTTGACAGCTCTACATCATTCGTCACGTCAAGGACATTTCAACAACTCGAGTGACATTTAGACATTTAGTGGAAACATGTGTCGATCAGGGCGGTGCAGTTAATCCAGATCCCGAGTCATTTTGAATCATCAATGATCAGCTCGGGTCTTGGTTTGGAGCCGAGTTCAGACTATTTTTTGTAGTTGCGTTTGTGATTAAACTGTGATAATTAAGTCAGTATTGTTTAGTAATATCACAAGCAGCTTTTACAAGTCTTTGATAAGGGCAAATTAACCCAAATACAAAACAGTGATTTTTTTTTTGGTGTCATATTGACTGAATATTAAATCTTAAATGTTCAAGAGCATTGGATACTGCTTCTTTGCCTGGATATGTGAAGACTATTCACATAAGATAGTGACTTTAAAGTATTAGTCACCGTAAGCACATAGCAAATACAATTTAAAGTAGGCTATAAAGTATAATGGATCCAACATGAAGCCTTCGAAAAAATAAAATAATTTAATACTCTTACTCCTAAACTGATGTTTTCTTTAGGCAAAAACTTGGGAAATTAATGATTGGCATCACTCAATTGGAAAGGAACATTCATTTTTTATTTAATTACAAGTACAAACAAAGGATTCTCCCTTATTATCCATTTTATAAACTCTCCAAACATTTTTATAAGTAAAGATCTTTGGAGGTTTATAGATGAATAACAAGAATAAATGCATAAGACTAAAGTTACTACAACCAACCTTTAGCAGAAAACAACGTTCAGGGCAAAGTGAAATGAAACCTGGATAAAACTGAGAACTAACAGTACACATTCTGTGAAAATACTCATGTCTCTCATAGTTGGACTTAAAATTAAAAAGTCATACTATGTACATTTTCACACATACATTTAACAGGATTTAATATCAGTTCAAACACATGGATGTATTATAAGTATTGGGAAATAACTGAATACAAGCACCGAAAATATGTATTCAGAATATTCATTTTGAGTCAATGAATTCCAGTACAGTTACTCATTCTTTTGGTGATATTTGGAATAGTTACTTTTATAAAATAAGGGGCCCCAGGAAGGTACACACACAACTGTATCTTCTAGATCTTACCACAAGATGTCACCGCAGAAGAACCTTGTAGTAGTAATTCAGTTGAAACTAACAATTTAAAGATACTTGTCCACACAGACGTAGGCCGATGAAAACAAGTCAGTCCTATAATCCAGTGGTTCTCAACCTTTTTCAGTCACGACCCCCATAATATCAACCATGGCGTCCGTGACCCCCAAACGCAAAAAACAGGCTACCCACAAAGTGATAAAGTAGCCTCATTTCTATTGAATGGTTTTATTTTCAGGGCAGGAATTTACATTTACAACTGCATTTAAAGAGTGTAAAGCCTTGTTCAAGACTATTGCATACGTTTTCAATACTCCCCACATCATCTGCGGACCCCTGGAATCATTTTGCGACCCCCAGGTTGAGAACCACTGCCATAATCAATGACAACTGATAAAACTACTGTTGTGTTGTCATTTAGTCTTCTTCGTCTGCGTGAGCGTTCAGGTTCCTCTCCCAAAGCTTCTGATTGTCAGAGAAACCCTGCTTGCCTTTGTTGAATGAGTTGGGCCCTGCAGATGTTGGAGTCTCTCTGAAACGAAAAGGTTCAGAGTTGGTGTCAAAAGACTGAGGCATAAAATCACATTACTTTATTACGCTAAGTCACTTGTATGGCTTTGTGGTAAATGAATAAGACAAGTTAAGTCAATAACCTTCCAATGTTTTTCATCCTCATCTTTGCTTCAGGGGGCATTTCCTCTGGTTCACTCTGCGCTCAAACAGAAATAATATTGAGTCTACCGAAACAATATTTTCTCAAGAGGATATATATCATTCTGTGTGAACCTACGTCATCATCTTCATTGAAAACTGATGCAAGCCCAGCCTTTTTAGGAGGAGCTGTAGGAACGGGCTCCTTAGGTTTCTGATAAAGAAAGAAACATCACATAGCAATTAATCATTTAAAACCGCATAACAATGAGGGTGTCACTTGTGTTTACGAAGCTCACCGAAGCTCCGAGTTTGATAGATATGGGGTTGCTGGACTTCTTCCCAATTTGACTTGACTTGCTCAAGTTGAAACCAATTTTGGACACTTTTGAGGGTGCCGGGGGGTCGACTGAGCCCTCCTCTTCATCACTTGAGGAGAGATGCTGTGATGTGCGCTTGGCTGCTGTCCCCACAGTGCTACAAGAGACAGGCTTAGTTTTCACTCTGTCTCCCTCCTCCTGCGTCCCTGCTTGAGGCGAGACAACTCAACCAGATGAACAACTGTTTTAGGGGAGCTACAGAATAACAAGAGACTAAACTTTACCTGTGGGGCTAAATGTTATGTTGACAGTCAAATCTAGAACAAATGTATTATGTCATTTAAGGTGTGTTTACCTTTCTTCATGTGTGAAAAGTTGGTAAATGGCATAGCCTGCATATTATATTGTCATTCTTTGATTCGGGTTGCCAAATCTTGAAATAAGGAATCGTTCTTGGACAGACAAATCCTTATGTTGCTTATTAAACTGATAACGCAATTATGGATAACTGTTTAGACGTTTTGACTTTGGTGAATCAGTCAATAACTAATCACGGTAATGAGAGCTCTAGAATTCAACGCAAAGCTTCTCAGTGTGGGGCGCGCCCATTCGGGCGGTGCAGAGCCATGTTAAGGGGGGTGCGAGACATTTGGAGAAATGTGCACACATTATGCGTGACAGCGCACAACACAGGGTTAATCTCTCTAAATATCCTCCGTCTCTCCTCTGTCTCTCCTCTCCTCTTCCGTCCCTCCTCTCCTTCTCCGTCCCTCCTCGGTCTCTCCTCCGTCTCTCCTCGGTCCCTACTCCGTCCCTCCTCTGTCCCTCCTCACTCGTTTCTCTCCTGGTTCCCTTAGTGCTCATCTCCTGACATTTACTCTCTAAATATCCTCTGTCTCTCCTCAGTCCCTCCTCCACCCGTTCTCCGTCCCTCGTCTCCTCCTCCGTCTCTCCTCCGTCCCACGTCTCCTTCTCCGTCCCTCCTCCATCTCTCTTCTCCGTCACTCCTCTCCTCCTCCATCCCTCCTCTCCTCCTCTGTCCCTTCTCTCCTCCTCTGTCCCTCCTCCTCAGTCACTCCTCCGTCTCTCCTCAGTCCCTCCTCCACCCCTCCTCCGTCCCTCGTCTCCTCCTCCGTCCCTCGTCTCCTCCTCCGTCTCTCCTCCGTCCCGCGTCTCCTTCTCCGTTCCTCGTCTCCTTCTCCGTCCCTCGTCTCCTCCTCCGTCCCGCGTCTCCTTCTCCGTCCCTCCTCCGTCTCTCTTCCGTCCCTCCTCTCCTCCTCCGTTCCTCCTCCGTCCCTCCTCTGTCCCTCCTCCTCAGTCACTCCTCCGTCTTTCCTCAGTCCCTCCTCCACCCCTTCTCCGTCCCTCGTCTCCTCCTCCATATCTCCTCCGTCCCTCGTCTCCTCCTCCGTCTCTCTTCCGTCCCGCCTCTGTCCCTCCTCTCCTCCTCCGTCTCTCCTCTCCTCCTCTGTCCCTCCTCCGTTACTCCTCTGTCCCTCCTTTGTCCCTCCTCACTTGTTTCTCTCCTGGTTCCCTTTGCGCTCATCTCCCGACATTTGCTGCATGTCCTCCCTTCTCTCTCATCCCCCATCTCACACTTTCCTCTCCGGTCTAATAAAGCCAACGGGCACAACAAAATCTAAATTAAAATAGAGATAGAGAATACTTACAATTTAAGTGTATTATTAATAAAGTCGTTGTTGTTTTGTGGACATTTTAATGACACGGCCTTTTTTATAAAAAAGTATTTTCGCACGAGTTTTAAAATCTGTACAGAAACGATTAAGATAGTCAACATTAGGTTTATTTTTTGTATATAGTGAAGTTTGGTCATGATTAGTCGCTTACTCGAGGCTAATCTACAGAAGACACTTTACCTGTAACATAAAACCTGCTGTAGTCATTGACCACAGTACAATTAAATTTAAAAATTTCTGCGAAACTACTAAATAAAATGCACGAGATACCATGAAGAAAAGACTGTGTCGTATGTGCAACGTTCAGTGTTCTTCATTTTAAGAGCTGGCAACCTCATCAATTCTGTAAACTTAGTAATGTTATGTGGTGCTAATTTTCCATACTATATCAATAATGAAATTAATGTTGTAAGACAGTCGTGTTCTGTGTGTGTGTTAGCATTAGCATGTTAGCTTAGAAACATCTTTAGACATTTTCCGGATCTATTATAGCCACGTTATACGGTTTTCTCATGGAAATAAAACAAGTATTAAGAGCAAACGACTCAAATGCATTTAAGTAGACAGAACAGCTCAAATATCACCTCCGTCCGCTTTAGGACCCCATCTGTTTCGCTTACGATCCGCCATAGCCTCAGTTTGACAAATGCCCACTAACGCCACTAATGTTGTTCTGGCGCTCGAGCCTCAGTGTTTTGTTTATAACCCACGATGAAGAAGATTAGCCAAGCCGCTAGCTAAAGCTAACTGAGAAAACAAAGCTTCAATGATGAAAATAAGAGGTAAGATATGTATTCAGATGTGGATACTTGATTTGGATTAATATATTACTCTTCCACCAAAGCATGTCGTTTATTAAGTAATTATATTTGTCAAGATGTAGTTATTTGGGCTATCTTTGCCACAATCCTGCAACACAACATTTAGCTACAACACAACAGCTGTTTGGACAATGGACTCAAAGGGAATCAACTTAATCATTTCTGTTGAAACTTTAAAACGTAGGCACAATTATTGGGAAAATTTAAGAACCATTTAGGAAATCGGAGGATATCACCTAACAGTTAATATACCTGAGTTGTTAGTTAGTTGTAAGTGTAATGTAATGTAATATTTACATGGATCCAAAAATCTGATATTTGGTGTTAGATTATTGAAACGACTACATCTGAATGTAAGTTATCTGATTTATTTTGATTGTTCGAGGAAAACTGATGCAAAAAGGTGGTGGACTAATGTGGCAAAGACAAAAATGAAAGAGAAAACTTACTGACTCTAAAAATCCATTCATGTAATTCATGACTGTTTTGACTGACCTGAAAATACTGTTTATGTCCATGATTACATCTTGGCATTTTAACCAATCCAATAATTCTATGAAATGTTGTCTTCTCAGGTTTTTAAAGTTTGGTTCACAGCAATGTAGTAGTCGCTATGGGGCAAACCATGTGCATATGCTCCCGTGGGTCCATCACTGTAGACAACAAGAAATACTACTTTGTTCAAAAACTAGATGAAGGGTGAGTAAGAGTTTTGTCCATTAATAATAATAATAAGTATTTCTAAATCTTTTAAATCCCCCTTCTCTCTGTCCATTTCCAGTGGATTCAGTTATGTGGATCTGGTGGAAGGTGTAAAAGATGGGCAATTTTATGCTCTGAAGAGGATCCTGTGTCATGATCGTGAGGGGCGGCAGGATGCACAGACAGAGATGGAGATGCATCAAATGTTTAACCATCCAAACGTCTTGGGTCTGGTGGCACAGGCCTTTGTGGAACGTGGCAGCAAAACCGAAGCGTGGTTGCTCCTGCCTTACATGAGTGTAAGCTGTGCCACAAATCTGTCCATAAAAATAACTACACATGAGCTGGATGCAGATGTTTTTGTTTTTCTAAATAGAAGGGAAGTCTGTGGTCAGTTCTTGAGAAACTGAGAGACAAAGGAAGTTTAATGCCTGAAAAACTGATTCTGCAAATTTTTCGAGGAATCTGCAATGGACTTAAGGCAATTCATGAGCGGGGTTATGCACACAGGTAAATGCCTCCAGAAGTAAACTTTTGTTGTGGTGCAACATTTGCATAACCAACATTTACTGTTGCTTTGTTTTGTGAAATGTCAGGGACATAAAACCTACCAATGTGCTTCTGGATGAAAATGACAAGCCAGTATTGATGGATCTGGGGTCAATGAACAGAGCCAGGATAGAGGTGATTATTGCAGTGATAAGAAAAATAATATTCACTAAGTCTTTGCTGTTCAGAGCTACAACCACATGTATATAAAGTATGGAATATTCCATTTTCTTCTAGTGAGTACATATTTGTCTTTTTCCAGGTCAGAGGAAGCAGGGAGGCGATGAGCGTTCAGGACTGGGCAGCACAGCGATGCACTATTTCCTACAGAGCTCCTGAACTCTTCAATGTGGAGAGCCACTGTATTATTGACGAACGCACTGATATCTGGGTAAAGCCGGGCTAACAAGGCTGTAATTTGCTGTCGCCTCACAATCTTTTTCATGTGTATTTCCTCTCTTGTATCTCTGCAGTCGCTCGGCTGTGTGCTGTTCTGCATGATGATGCAAGAGGGACCTTATGATCTCATCTTTCAAAAGGGCGACAGTGTGGCCCTTGCTGTGCAGAACCCAGTGACCATCCCACAGTCCTGCCGGTTAGTCACAAGTTGTTTTTTTATGTGCTAATGTGACTTTAATGTACTTTATCTAAAGTGCTGAGCAACTACAGAACACAAGTCAAATCAATTTGCTCTTTGCCATCAATATATCTTTGTTTACCAATACTGAAAATAAGACACAAGGACAGAAATATAGCATAAGATGTGAATGTAATTGTACATTTTTACTTTCTGCCTAGTTACTCTGAAGGCCTGAAAGTCTTGTTGAGCTCCATCATGGTTACAAACCCCCAGGAGAGACCAAACATCAGCTGGGTCCTGGACCAGGTACAGGACTTGCAGAGCCGCAGCCCCAACACTCAAACCAACATGGTGTGATGCAGCTCAATCTTTGCACCTTCAAACTTCTTTTCTTTTAAAACACATTTTAACAACTTGTATATACAGTGCACAAAGAATGAACCAGTTTTCTCTAAAATTATTATTATTGTGGCTGCTGCTGTTGAATTTAAATTTAATTTCAAGGACATTGATGGTACCCTTTTATTATGCCTTTTAATTATAGCCTTAGGTTTTTATCAGCGCCATGTTTGTTTTATTGATATTGTTATTTTTACTGATTATTTTATGAAAATATTTACCTCTTATCCTTTATTCAAGTGACCTAAACTTACATAATTTACATTCCTTGCCATTATTATCCCAAATCTAATTTTATTTTTGAATTTCCGAAATATGATTTATATCTGACGCACTCTCCATGTGCTGTGCTGCTTCTAAACACACGGTGGTGCTACATCATCACATTTGCTTGTTTGCATCTTGAATTTAAAAGGAAAGGCAACAGAGTTAAGAAGTTGCCGTCTGTATGTAAACTGTATTTGATCATTTGTTTTGTTCAAAGAGGAGCATGAATGTTGCATTGTCTCAATAATGACCACAAACCACACTTCAGTTCTGACATTTTACGCTTCACAACAGGACAATTGGTGAGAACCTAGCCTCAAATACAGTATAGTCTTTGTATTTTTTTAAATTCTCTTTTATTCCTGAAATATAACAATTATTGTCTTGTGTAAGTTTAGTTTTCTCAGGGTTCACGCAAATCTTAGTATGTTTTTTAAATCTGTTGTGTGGTGATATGGGGCATTTATTTAATGGTTTAGTGGCTTTTTTGAGAGGGACCTGGAGCTTGAAATACACTACACGTGGCAGTAAAATTGTGCATATGTTGAAAGTAGAAACAGAAATTGACATTTTTAATTATTTGGATATATCATATTACTTTGTTGTGTACTTGTATACAATGGTTTCACCCTGATGACAAATTAAAGCTTTGCATTCGAGTTTTGCTGATTCTGTTCATGGTCTAGAAATGTAAATCTGATGGGGTTTCAGATGTAGGGCTGATGAGGAATGATGATGGAAAATAAATCTTTATCTGATCCATGTTACAATATGCTATTTTGATTAAATTTCCATATAATGATTTAGTAAATACCTGTTTAACCCAGCAGCTCAAATGAAGACACTTTTTAAACTCATCTTCTGTTGGTCAGCCTCCATCATGCCTCGAGTGAGTGACAGGTGGATTTCACCAATCATAGTGAAGTGTGTATTCTCAGAAGCAGTAGTTTTAGTTACTTCCTACAGGCTACTTATTTCAAGTAGACATAAATTGTGATAAAATCAAAATAGTTGTCAACGCTCTTGGGATATGACGTCCCTATTCAGAAGACATCACAACATTAATATCTATTGACATGCTTTTTAAAATATTTAGTACTTTAAAACAAAACAGCATTATAGAAATTAGTCTATTGACTTCCTCTTAAAAACTGCAGATCTAAGAAACTAAGTCATAGTAGCATTTCATTATAACCAATTATAGGTGAAAACACATTTTCTGAGCATGGGAGCCTCGAATTCAGGACAATAAAGAATTCACTTTCAATTTCAACTTACTCATTTAGGCTTTATTTTACTGCACCTGAAATGAAGCAAATGAAATGAAGCAAAGAGTAGGGAGAAACATTGAGCAGAAAATCTAACAATGTAGAGGTCAAGACGGTGCATTGCACGTGTGCTGTAAACAAACCCCTTTGACCATCCTGCAACACTTACAATGTTTTATTTGTATTGTTATTACCAGTGGTGAAAAGTAACCAAATACGAAAGTAAAAATACTGTACTTTTACGTTTATTTTGTTAATAAATCTGTTGTTGTTTAGATTGTGGAAAGCCTGTGGATTTACACAAACTTTGCTCCAGATGAAGTGATGCTACTTAAGGAGTTCTTGACAGTGTCATCAAAAACACAAGGTTTCCTGTGTATTTTTTATGTTCTATTTACTTGTTTTAATCCTGCTGTACTTAAGAAAACATATTTTGTATCTGTACTTTACTTTTAATTACTACCATTTTCTTACTTATAATTTATGTTGAGATCTTGCCTAACTAACTAACCAACTAACTAACCAACTAACTAACCAACTAACTAAATTTAATGAATTAATGAATAAATAAAAATAAAAATTAAGACATTAATTCACTTGCTTCTGTTGACCAAGAATAAGTGAATTCTTTATCAAAGTAGTATAGTTGAATTAATACTTTTACTTTTTAGTTTAAAGGATACATCGTAACATTCATCCGAGTAGATCTTTTAATGTGATACTCTACTGCTTCCCCCACTGATCATTACTATAGTGGGATTAGCCTTATCCTTGCCACTTTAACAATTATACAAATCATTGCACTGCTCATATCAATTTGTGTATAAATTCAGACCAAGTTAATTGTATATTATTTTTAAATTCTAAATTGTATCCTCTTTGATATATTTTGCTTCTATTAGTATTCAATGTTGTATATTGCACCTTAATGCCAGAGCATGGTCCTAGTTTGTGAATAAACCCCAGTCTAATTCTGATTCTAATTCTATTTCCTGCCTAGAGACCCCAGCAACCAAGGCCCTCCTCCCTTCCCCATTCTCAAATACATACACAGCACACTTTAGCTCTCAACTCATAAAACATATGGAAGTTTTATCGATTTGGCAATGAATCAATTAGTGAATTATTTAATTAGCGAAGCATTATAGGTCAGTGCAGAACTGCTGCCTTCCAACCGTGCCCTATAGGTCTTACTAAATCATTAGACGCATTTCATGTTTGTGTAGCACTCAAAAGTTTTTAGACATGATTTGAGTTGGACCTTGTTAAAAAGGCTTGTAAAGTTTCCACAGTTTGACAAAAGACTCCAGAGCTTTAAAGTTTATGTGAATGGACTGAACTTTTTCTGTCCGTCAAGCCTAAATTACTCTTAGAGAAATAGGAGCATTACGTCTGCTCTGTTTTGTGGATGAGTTATGACTTGTGTTTCCCAGTGGCACTTGTTAATTCATGGGAGTGTTTGGGTTAAAATGCATAATGGCTTCATTAAAGGGGATTGGAGTAATCAGTAAAGGTATTGCCTTAATTACTGGCTCTCCTCCAGACCTATCCGTCCCGGTTTGAGATCTGCAACCCACCCTGTCCGCGCGCCGCGCTAATTTAATTAAGTGTACAAAAAGCTACACCCTAACGTCACCCTTGGGGGCAATTATGGAGCGTGAGATTGAAGGATCTCCACCAGGGCTTTTTTTTACTTACTGGCAGGAGATTGCCTGTGTCAGTTAGCTGATTGCATTGATTATATTGATTTGTAACAGCTTTTCGGGTAATTTCATCTGCAAAGGTGAGAGCACGTTGGCCCAAAGACTTTATTATTTACTCTTTCTTTATTTAGACCTTGGACTCTATGGCCAAGTGATTAGATGAAATGAAGCTACACAATAAGTCTTTTAAAGTGGGAGTTGGGCAGAGAGGATCGATGTTTTTTTATTTTCAGAATAAGGTCACCGCAGGTTGGATGTTATGACTTTTTTAAAGAGCTCAAAACCACTTTGTTGCAACACTGTTTTTGCTGAAGAGTAAGTTAACAAGATACAATAGATACAGCATTTTATTCTCTTCTCTAAAATATATTTGATTTGGTTTCAAAAGGTTAATTGACACCACTTTATAATAAGGATGATTTAGGCTTAGTAACTACTTAATTAAGGGGTTAGGGTATTAAGAAGTTAATAATAATAATAATCTTGAAAAACTACTGGTACTTGTTCATCATGAATTAAGCCTTTGTTCATGCTTTATTAAAAGTCTAGTTATTACAAAGTTTTAATGCAGTAACTACTTTAACCAAGGTATATATCAAAATACCACAAACTAATTCAGTGAAATGTGTCAACAGTTTTTTTTAGTTTTTGATAATGCAATCGATTTTTTCAATATGCTCTCTCATACAAGTGTTCATTATGACATTTTGTAACCCCTTTGCATTTATAAAACACTTAAATTAAAACTATCAAATCATACGCTGCCTGTCCAAAAAAAAACTAGATTCAACTAAGTAAATGCAGTAGGAAGTAGGAATGCCTAATCTGCTTTTGAACCTAATCTGTGTTGCAACACAGATTAGGATTTTCCCATTGTGGGACAAATATCTTATATTA
The DNA here is from genome assembly GCF_026437365.1 of Eucyclogobius newberryi. Lineage (NCBI taxonomy): Eukaryota > Metazoa > Chordata > Actinopteri > Gobiiformes > Gobiidae > Eucyclogobius > Eucyclogobius newberryi. Next base: position 15,701,633 of record NW_027316167.1, on the reverse strand, counting down.
TCTTATGGATAACTGCTGCAGGTGATGATCTTTCAGCTGCAACATGGTATGTAACCATTTCTGAAACAACTATATGGAAAGACAAATCCCATGGTTATGGAATAGCATTGTGTTTGAGAAGGGTCAAATCATTGGCACCAAGCAGAGAAAACGTCTAAGGAGAAGCAGAAAGTAGTCTACAGATCTGAAGCCCAGTGAGAGTCTTTGGGATGAGCATTATTTTCTTGATGAAAAAATAATGCAACACTGGAATGAAGTAATCTTTTGACATTGTTATTGAAGTTTGTGTCAGCCATTTCTTTGTGATGGCCTTTTTCCTGCTACCAAAAGTGTGTTCTAAAGGTTTCCATTTATTTATATATTCCATGTATCCATGGCAGGAGTTTTGAGGTCCAAACACATACATAGTTCTAAAGTTGAGTGGGATGACAATGTCAAAAACAGTCTATGCATTGTTAATTAAAACATTGTTAAATGTCATCGTTTCTCTAGCATTTAGCCCTTCCTTGTTAACTTGGACATGGTGTTATAAAACAGAATTATTTTCAGACATGGAATGGGATATACATATATTTTCCCATTCTTCGTCAGTCGGGTTAGGGTTTTTCCCCATTTACTTTAATATTAGTAGAGTGGCTATCCATATTGTTAATACACATATATGATTTAAGTATTACACCCCTTGATTGATATGCCTTAATAAATCAGCGGGTTATAATGGTCGTTGTTCGGGAATAAGAACTCCTTATTTGTAAATATCTATAAAAGATTTTAATTTGATTATCTTTTACAACTTGGTAGAAAATTGTTATTATTTTTGTTAGCCAGACCTTCAATCTCAGACCTGTACTGTTTGGTGTAAAACTTCGATCACAAGCTAACCAGTTTAAGATTTTAGGCAGTGTATTTTTAAAACCCTTATAGGAATTTACTAGATATCCCTATTTAGGGATTATTCATTAATGTTATTTTGACAATCCACAGCTAACCCTAATCCTCTACCCTAACCTTTTTTAGAAAAATAGTGGAGTGGAAAGGAATATTTCTCTCTCAAATAGTGGAATCAATGTAACAACTACTCTACTAAACTATGACTCAAAAATATAGTTCCTCTCCTCCTATTCTATTCTGGATGTTGACCGCTGTTGTTACTAGTCGACGTTGTACATTCACATTCTAAAGAATATTGTTTATTACGTGATTATTATTGCTTTATTACTGCTTAATACTAGGTTGTTATAAAGTTGTTTAATACTCAATAAACCCATGAAGCATTGATATTATTTGTGATTAGCTTTAGTCATTTGTTACACACTGTGATCCTTGACACTGTCCCGTTTGTGGACAGAGGCAGAGCCGCTAATGGTGTGATGAGCAGTTCATCAACACTGATTAAGAGCAGCAGATGACAAGATAATCCAGAGGTGGCCCACTCATTAACGTACGCCACAGGAGAGTAAATTAGCTGATTAAACAAGTGCTGCGGCCAATAGCAGGTGTCCTCCAGGGAGGGGCACCCTGAGTGATGGGATGGGGCTGTTTGTGTCGCCTGCCAGCAGAGTTGTCAGTGAATGACTGAAGTGTCTTCATCAATTTGGAGCCATTACCATGTCAAAAGGAGCGGCGTGAGTACAAACCTGGGGGAGGAGAGAGGCACACGTCCCATCTGCATACGACAAGCCTATTCATTTGGCTCAGCGCTCTACCCCTCCTCCTGCCGTCCCGTTTACCGTAAGGCCCTTTAATTTTCCTGAAATAGGGCCGTGACAGTGGTGTCATGCTGATGAGGAGAGTGGCAGCCTGTCACATCTCATCTATCTCCGCTCTGCTCCTCCCTCCTTGTGCCGTTTTTCTTTCCTTTCTGGGCTTTTTCCCCTAAATAAACACTCCGGGCCCTATCTGTCGCTCCGTTTGTTGGCACAGAGCCGTGATTGACGCTGAAAAAGGGCAAAAGTAATAAGCGGGAGATGTTTTTTATTTCACCTGCATCGGTCGTTATAGCACTCTTTATCATCTGACCTGGCTCAATTATGCCAATTGGCAAATGCAGTGACACGGTGAAGTTATGAGGACGGTAAAATGAAACAGCTACAAAATCTAAACGGTGGGTCACATCGGTGGGTTTTGTAAGCAGAAGAAATTGCTTTTCTTTAGTGGAAAACACAGCATTAGGATGTATTACTGGACACAGAAAAGGACAACAATTTAAATGTTAGTGATGTCATTTCCACCTGTCACTCACGCCCCACTGCAATAAACTGGGCCCCATTACAGAAATGAGATGTTGTTGTGACCCCCCATGTGCACATGCTGTTTGGGGCTTTATGTAAATTGGACACAAATCTAGTAAATGACACTGGGGTAAAATCACGCATCAAAGCTTGAAATCTCCATAAAATAAGTTTGTAAAGCGGGTAAAATCAACAGTGTGAGTTGGTTGTGTTTGTGAAGCCGTAACCTCACTATTATCACCAGACGTCCACCTTTAAATTAATATGTTTCTCACAGTTTTTGTGCCATGTAATAAACTCATGTAATATGGCCAAAACAGCCGTCATGAGCTCATCTTTTTAAGGGTTAAAGGTGCACTATGTAACTTTCCAGTGCTTGTCTTCATGGATTTGCCTGGAATGCCACAGTGTAGCATTATTAAGCTTCTATCTCCATGAGACATTTCCTTTTGATTCATCTGCCATTTCTGACCATTATATCAGCAAATCTTTCTAAAACCACTGTAAATTGAGACATTTTTTAAATCAATTGCAGCACACTTCATGCATTTACCTCAGACCTTACCACAAACACAGATAAACTGCATATTTGATTTAATATTTTACTACTATTTCATTTATTTATTTATTTCTATAACAAAGGTAACCTTTGTGGGAGCTTCTGCTTTGCAAATTGAAACCCATTCTCTGAAAATGAATAAAACAGTATAAATTGAATGGTCTGTTGTTATGTTATTGTCCCGTGAGTTTAAGGGCATGTTTGGGTGGGGCGACTTGACCTCCCCATGATTGGAGCATGTCCCGCCTCTCGTGTTCACACGTGCATAAAAGACTTAATTTGATCCCTGAAAATCATCACTGTTCCTGTGTTTCCCTCACCCTCTCTCTTCCCCGAAGCCTGCGCTGTCTCACTTTTATGATTCAAATATGATTTAAATGAAAAGGCCACTGGCTGGTGACACGTAAACAAGGCCCCAGTGAGATTAAACTGTGCCTTTAACATCTTTCACATTGTGTGTTTGTGATCAAATACAATACTATACTATATAATATTTATTTATTTAGATTTTTTACTAGAATTGATACTGATATTTTTATAGTTTTTATACTGATAATCTCAATGAAAGGATATTTGAACTGTGGTTAGACATGAAGCTTCTTATCAGTTAACATGGTAATTGCTAATCATCAATGACCACTACAGTCTTAGTTTAAATCAAACACAAAGCTATTTAAATACTTATGAAGACAGTTGCCCTCCTGAACTCCTGAACTCCTTCCTCAAACATCAAACTACTTTCGGCGGAGGAGCACAATGACTTCAAACGCACCGCTGGCCCTTGTCTTTCTCTACAAAGACCCGCTTTATCAAATGTCTGTAAAACTAACTGCCTGCAGGAGTTTACAGAAACATTAAAGAACTTATCAGCAATTACAGGCATAATTTTCAATCATTACCACCGCTCAGACAGTGGGCTGGTCATATAACTGGCTCAGGTATGTCGTCTATGTGCATATTCAGCACAACTGGGTTGCTTTATCCTCTGGGTTTGTTTAACCTGCTGATAACATATTTTGTACTGTTCATAATTGTCTGATAGTAATTATTTTGGTGTTTAAGAAAATGTAAAAAGCTGCACTGTGGCCTAGGGGTTTGGTCGCTGCACACATTCAAGGCAAATACAAGCCTTGGCATCATGAGCTCAGTTGGTCAAATGTCTCATCTCCCTCTTTATTATTAGTTATTCATTAGTTTCGTTACCGACCTTTTGTGGTTGAGTTTTTTGGTCTTAACTCACAATGCAACAGAATAAAATGTCCTTGAATCCTGAGCAAACTCAAAAAATGTATAGCAATTAAAGACATTTTTAAAGTGGGATTATAAATTGTGGATTGTTATCAGTTGGTAAGTGCAGGCAGATGCATCTAATTCTGCACATGCCGAGGATGTCCTGGGCTCTGAGCTGGCCGCAGGGTTGCGAGTTTGATTCCCGTCTCCAGCGATGTGCTACATTTTTTATCCTCGTAATACTGTCCATAACTGGAGTCAGTCCCTCTAAGAGTAGGAGGTTGGATTGTTTGCATATCCTGTTTTTCCTACATCTGGTCTTTTGTTTATTTATTTTAGCATTGGACTGATCTCGCAACCTTTTGATAGTCTAGTAAACTTTAATCTTTATTGCACCAGAATTCCATTCTCTGGACTTTTTTTTAACCTGCACCACGTCCAAGGCCACCTGCTTGAGTTTTCCCACTGGATTCCATCATCAGCGCTGACCATGGATGTGATAAATGGATGGGCAGCACAATGGTCTGTCTGTACACAGAAAACATGCCCCGTGTGCCTCTGGTAATTAGACTAATTCCCACAACGTTGGCAGCAATCAATAAATCAACCAGCTTTTCCACCAGACCTTGATCCCAAAATGAATGTCAACTCATTAAAAAGATAAAAGTAATTTATTTTAAGTTTTACTTTTCTACACAGTCTTGTGCCTAGTGCAGATTACTCATTGACCAGGATTTAACACTGCAGGTGTAATAGATCTATGGACATATATTATATTCACATGGATCACAGGCCTCTCTTTCTATGCAAGCCTAGACACTATAGGGGGCCTCCAAAACAGTACTGAGTTATTAGTGGGTGCTAATATTTTATTTTATTTTGGTGACAAAAACAGAGCAAAATATCTTGCACAGGGCCCATGGCATAGGCTACAGAAACAACCCAATAATAGCGACAAAAGGGTTGTTATAGCGACAAAAGTGGAACGCTGAAGACTACACCCTGAAGAGAGAGGCTGCGACACTCTCAACCTTTGCCAATGGACAACTAAGGTCCAGAGTGAAAACCATAGAGGAGGATATCAAGAACTTCTGCTTCACAAAGGGAACTTGAGCAGAGAATGGATCACATGAAGGCAGAAGAGATCCACATAATTTCAGGAGGAGGAGTGCTGTCTGGAGAAGGAACTGAGAATAGAGCAGCAGCAGAGCAGCTCTGTGGAGGAGGAGCGCCGCAAAATACTTAATTGCAGAGGATCTGCAATTGGTGGAAAAGGTAAAGAAAGTGGAAAAGAAGAGGAACAAATGGTGCAGAAGAATGTTCAAAAGTTTCATAGAGCCATGCTTCACCCTGTAATCTGCATTTAAGAAAGAAAAAAAGCAGGAACATTAAAAATATAACATTACATGAAAGATATTTTTTTCCTTTAGTACAGACCACAAAATATGTCATATGTAAATGTTTAGGAAAAACTTTGGTGCTTAGACCCACACAAGTTGCAGTGGGACGAGTCATTTTTAAATGGAAATGTCCAAACATAAACATTGCACTGCTAAAGTTTCCAATATAAAATGAATGTCCAAAATATTGCAGATTTTCTTAATTTGAACTGCTGTTACTCATAATTACAATATTATGTGCATTAATATAAGGTATGTCAGATTATTATATTATGTTGTGTAGTCGATGCTTGTGAAACTGATTGCAACAAGACATCTCAATGCAGAAGTACAAGTGCATTTTACAGTGGATACTACGGTACATTTGAGAGCAGGTATGTTCTTTATACTCCGCTCATTTGTTGCCACGTGTTACAACAATTGAATAATAATGTCCGTTTCCCTCTATCTAATGAAGGATGATGTGATATGAATTGCTCTGTTGTATATCACTAATCATTGCCAGTTTAATAATGCAGGGGAATTTGATAAACTTCACTCGGGACGGGCCAAACAGCGCAGGTACAGAGTCTAATTTGGGGAATTCCACCTCGTCCCTCTCCCTCACCTGTCTCACCTGTTTATTTTTTCCGCTGAGAAAACAAAAGCCTTCTTTGATCACAATCTCCAGCAGCGAGAGTTTATGACCATTTAATAGGTTCTTCCATTTAACTGCCACAGGTTTTACTGTCCCATACAAGGGCTCCTTTGTCAGATAGGACGGATGAAAGATAAAGGAGGCTTATCAGAAACAACAAGGATCATTATTTTCACCAGGCTATCACATTGTCCCGCTCTATCACACATTATCTGACCACTTACGAGATATTCGGACCATCAAGGGCTTTGAAGAGTCCCGACATTTAAAGCAAATCAATTCTTTGACAGGCCTGAATACAATGTCTCAATGGGGTTTGTAACACCTTTATAGTCACAGGCAATTACTCGGATTACAAGGTTTAGGAATAAGACCAGGTAAAAACGAAGTATTACATTTCCATTTTGGGCCTTTAAAGCACAAGTTTGATCTGCCAGTAATGAACATGGCTAGATGATTTTAACAATATTCTTTATGCTAATTTTGGAAAGATTTGCTTTTCACCTTTCACCTAAATTTCTTTTGTATAAAGTCCTACATAGTGCATATGACAGGTTATTCTACACATTTCACCAAAACATAGTGAACTTGAGTATATTTAAGATTTTACTAAAAGGTTTGCTTAAGTTTCCCCAGTTTGACCATTTTTGTGGCGTTTTGTACTTCCTGGTTGGACATGAGCAGCAGATGTGACAGAGGTAATTCCACAACTGTTACCTAGCAACCATACTGTAAACAAGGACCAAAGTTCAAATAATACACACAATAGTTGTGATTTGACAAATAATAATACCTGAAAAGACCTTTATTTTGTTAAATTATTGTTTAAAAGGTCATATAAATGTGTCGGTTGGGTGTAAATTGCCCCTGCTTTTTGGATGAAATGTCGCTTTTTGATGACCTGGACATTGAAAAAACTGCTGTTGTAATTTTGTAATATTTACATAATAAATTGAATTGAAGTTCTGTAATTTTCAACTTTTCTTTTTTTTTCTGTGCCACTTGACTGATGTAATACTATACTAACATGATAATGTGTCCTATATATATATATAACATGCACTTTTATGTTCTTATTTGAGAACTCTTTCCCTAAGTAGCTCACAGCACAGAAAGAATGCATGTTTTATTTTGTTTTATGTGTTATCTTTTAATAAAAACATTTGTATTCAAACAAATGTGACATTAGTTTAATACTATAATGTGGATTAAGATCAAGGCGGTTATGGTACATTTTATTGTCCCCATAGGTAAATGTGCACTTCTCTGCACATTTATATCTATGGCTAAGGAGGCACATAATGATTTTCTTTTTTTAGACAATTGCAGCTTCCACATTTAATTTCCTTAACTTAATTAGACAAGTCACTTTGGGTTGAAAAGTGGCTAACATTTTACGAAAATCAATCTGTTTTTGTTAATGCAAATCATGAACCCTTTTTGTCAAAGACCCTGGTGTCAATATCTGCAAAATTTGAATGATCCAATCAGTCAATAAACTAATGCATCGCAGTTGGCGTTTGTCACTCAATGAAATGTGCAGCAGAAGTAAATCACAGCCCTGTGTTGTGTTTTAATGTTACTCAATTGATCAAAATGTCGCAGAGGTGTGACAAAGCGCGGAGTCAAAATACCAAAACATGCTGTGTGAATGAAAGATATATCTTATTACTATGAAGAACTTTGCACTAAGAATAAGCCAATAAAGATACCAATTATCAGTTATATAAATATTGCTATGGTATGTTTTGACTATTTCTCCACATTATATAGGCCCTATATTTACTGCTCCAAGGGTAAAGGGGTCATAAGAGTCATCCCTCTCTGTCACAGTGCTAATTGCTTTGAATTTGCAGCCACTCCTCTCAATAAACGGTGTGTGCTCAATCTTTAACGGGCCTAAATCATTTTTAGTCTACCTGTCACAAATAATTAAAGAATTTAACAGAAGGACAAATGTGTGGTCTCTGCAAAGAATGAGCCACAAAGACGTCAGAGGAACGGGATGTGCAAATTGTTGACTACCGGTACATCCATTATTCATTTCAACTTTAACCTTATGTTGGATGTGATCAGACAGTTTTAATAGCCAAATAGCTGAAATTATTGTAGTCTTATGGCACGAGATGGTTAATTGTAGATCCAAACAACTGAAGGTTACTGGTCTTTGGTTCTGCAAAAGTCAACAATGAATGAACAGATGTGCTTTGATTACAAAACGCAAAATAAAAACGAAATAAATCATTCATGACTAGCTGACCAGCTCTGCTAGCAAATATTATTTTTTTTAGAATACATTTTTCACATGCAGGGCAAGGTTAGGATTAGGATTAGGTTTAGGAACAGTTAATTTGGTTAAGTTTAGGGCTTTGAGACAGCGTTGCTAACTGGGTCTCGGCGGAAGGGCTCATTTTTGTAGATTGTCAAACTTAATCGTCAACATATCAACATCTGAAAATGCATAGGACTTTATATAAGCTAATATTTAGTTAGCTTTAGGTCACAGCTCCTGCGCTCAGATGCACAGGTGTGTGTCTGATCTCATTCATCAGGCCTGTTAACCCTTGGCAGGAGCAGTATACGCAGTGATACAGAGTGACACAGAGCAGGGGCCCGGTGGGGGACACAGGCACTTGGTCTAATGAAAATCCCCCTTTCACAGCCCACCCACGACACACTGCCCCTCCCTCACAGACCAGAGAGAACTGACCTACCGACCCAGCAACAGTTCAACCAATGCGACCTAGGCTTTTGCATATTACGCTCACACAAGTATAATTTACTGTTTGGGTTTGCACCACTGAATATAGAATACTTAGATACAGTTTATATTTTGCACTGAGACAAGAAAATCAAGATTTTAGTCTGTTTTTGTAACAAAAAATTATAATTTTTCTGTAAGTTTTTTAACAAAGATGCAGACGGCTATTTTTCATTTTTTAACACCAATTATTTTAGAAAGAATTCAATGAAACAAATATGGGATCAACTTTGCCTTCCAAAGGCTTAAGTGCATCCTGTTTCAACTTATTCCAGGCTGTTTGCACTGTGCAGCGCATGCATTTAATACTGGCTCAAAAGAAATGTTTCATCATTGACATGTAAGTGACATTAATGTGAGCGTGTGTTTGAACAGTATCTAAGTACAGTTATAGTTTTGTGAGGAACCGGGGTCACTTCAGGGTTAAGAACAGTGCAATCTGTCTAACTGACAGCACAGGTCACAGCAAAGACCAGATTTATCAACCTTGAACTTTGGCAGGTCTGGACACAGAGTGAAAGTAATTATTCTTCACCTTTACACCTTTACACCTTTACTGCAAGACTTTGTGATTAGGAAATGTCTCAGAAATATGGGCTTCATACAATATAAAAATGTACTTTCAAATATGAATTAAAATGGAAGTAATAGGTTATATATTCAGCTCTGGTCCTATGTAGTCAGTGTAAATGCATAATGAACTTTCCTGCTTTTTTACACATTTAGGGAGTTTTTCTGAAATCAATTTAATATCAAAAAGGTCCTTAAAACATTTTCACACTGTAATGAGACATTGAAATTCTTTGGCCTGTACAGCATTTAAAATGTGTCTGTCATTTAACTGTGTTCTGAGCTGAAAGTTATTGCACTTTTAAAAGCTTCAAGTGCAATTCTTCGCCGTAAACAAACAACGTAAATGGTTTTACACAGGCTCAGTCAATAATATCAATTAATTTGGTTTTGACGCATGCATTGCGGTTAAAAGTGCGCATTTCACCAGTTCTATGTTTGGGACAAAGTCAGGCAGTTTTTGGCTCGCGTCAGTTATATCAGCATCTGGCGGTGTGATGGCTCCTGAAACATCGGGCTAATCTTCTAATGCACGGAGCTTGATATAGCTGAAGGTGTTCGAGGCGGGACAGGGGTTGAACATTACCTCACTCATAGCTCTTTGTGCAGAGAGAAACGAGCAGGTAATTAGCTGATTAGAGGCCCGTCAGAGCGCATTCAGAGCAGCCAATCAGCGCAGAGCAACGCGAGGGGAAAAGGACACTGATGGAGGGACTGAGTGAAGAAGTTGGTGTGGGACAGAGGCGTGATGCTGCAAGAGGAAGTGGCGCGTGAGTTTCTGCCCAGAGGAACGAGGATGTTTTAGGGATGAATGAACGCTTTAACTTCAAGTCAAGAGAAGCTGTGTCAAAAACTTTTTGACTCGCGCAAACAGTCTAAATGACGCTGTGAAGACAAACTCGGTCCGTACATTCTTTCTTGCAAACTCTCCAATGGAAAAGTCTAAGAACTTCTGCATCGACGCGCTCCTGGCGGACAAGTGCACGAGTGCGAGCAGAGACTTGTCCCCGGGTTTGAGCAGTGAAAGTCCAACCGGAAGCCCCGGATCAACGCCGTCACCGCGCGCGCCTCAGCTCTTCTCCAAATCGGGCGTCCTGAACATACCGCACGCCGGGATGTCCGTGCTCCCGGGCCTGTACCCCGCACCCATGTACCCACTGTCGGCCCTGAGCGCGCAGCATCCAGCCTTTTACGGCGGCTTCTCGCAGCTGCACACTTACCCCGAGCACCTGAAGGCGGCGGCACTCGCGGGCTCTCTGCCGCTGGAGCACTGGATCCGCGCCGGGATCATGATGCCCCGGATCCCCGACTACGGCTGTGAGTTTACACAAACCCATCGTTTTGTCTCAAAGAAGGACATGCGTCTGCTCTAAACTTTGGTGTCCACTGAGCAGTCCATTGTAGCCAACTTTTTGAATGTTAAACGACCATCTAAATTTAGGCTATGTGTTTATTTATTGTATTATTTATTTATGTATTTATTTTCATCCTCTAGTTATTCAATAGGTCTATATTCACCAGACCAACCACTGGGTAAATAGGAATAAAACAATAAAACAATTATGGTCCAGATCCCACATTTTACGCACATATTAAACGATGATTAGCTAACTGAATGGTCGATCTGCCAATTTATTTATTTGTATTATTATATTGTATAAATATTTGTATTTGTTTAACCACAAATGCAAAGCCACAACATCATGAAGATAACATTTGATAACAAAATATCTGTAATAAATCTGGAAGCATTTTAAATTTGAGCCTATTTCAGCCCATTTCATTACATTTAATTTTAGGTTTGAACTAAAAAGCTTAACTGTCTATCGTATTCATTATATTACATCCATTCATAGCTTTTAGTTTCTGACCCTTTGTGAGATTTGTTTTGTGTTGAGGCACAGTCACAATCTCCATAAATGAATTGGCTGCTTATTTTAATTTACAGGCTCTCTGAAAGCACATTCCCAAGCCTTGAGTTGAGAAGTAAATTATTGTAATCAACAGTGGCCCCTTCACATCTCCACAGCATTATCCCACACCGGCCTCAGATTTTCATTTGGCCTCATTTATTTATCTATAAACGGCTTGCCGATTGAAACTGTCTTTGTGTGACAAAGAGACGATAAACAAACACCTAAAACACTCTGTAGTTCATCAATAAAAGCCCAAAAGCATTCATTGAATTTTCATTAAGTTAATGGCACGCCTGTGTTTTTATGGCCTCTGCGCCGTGTCCCCTCATCAACAATAAACTGGAGTAAAGCTATTACAGTTAATGATGGCCACACAGTGCAGGCATATGTCTACTGTTCCCTCCCACAAAATTATACTTCCTCTGCCCTTGGCTTTATGTAAAAAACAATGAAAGATACAAGACTATGAGCAGCAGCAAAAAGCGATGTCAATTTATGTATAACAAAGCGTCACCGGCGGGAGACACAATCCACTGTTATTTGCAGAGCAGTAACACACACAGTCAGGCAATCTACTCTTGATTCATTCAAGGCTAACATAGATCAACAATTTGTTATCACACAGAGTCCTGACACACACTGTCCTCAAGCTCTCAATGTTTAATATTTCAAACAAAGCTCTAATCCAGTGTTCCTCTGCAGCGGGCGCTCAGTCTGGTCTTCTGGGGAAGTGCAGGAGGCCCAGGACGGCCTTCACCAGTCAGCAGCTACTGGAGCTGGAGAACCAGTTCAAACTCAACAAGTATTTGTCCCGACCCAAACGCTTTGAGGTGGCCACTTCACTCATGCTCACTGAAACACAGGTGAGAAAAACTGTCTGTTTGATGTGAAAAATGTGTCTTGGGTTTTTCTTCCTCACTAAAACTAATTAATGTTCTGTCAGCATGTCAATACGTTTAAAATGTGGAAATAAAACTTGATTAATTTGCCATTTTACTTTGATTGTTCTCCACATTAGCCCGCACTATCTTTTTATTCACATTCAGTGAAACTCTTGTCTGTTTGCAGGTGAAGATCTGGTTCCAGAACCGGAGGATGAAGTGGAAACGCAGCCGAAAGGCAAAGGAGCAGGGGAGTACCCAGGGACAGTCTGAGACAGAGCGAGGGCGCGGGACAAACAAGAGCTCCTCGGACAAAACAGAGGCCAGTAGACGCTCCTCGGACCCTGACGACAGAGGCATCGTCCTGGACTTAGAGGAGGATGACAACGAGGACGATGATTACCCTGTTACTATGGGCAACGGGTCCACAGACTTCCTGCAGCAGAGCGCAAGCTACAGCCCGCAAAGTCCCTTTTCAGAAGACGAGATGGACGAGCTGCAAGTGGGGGACGCAGACCGGAAGATTGGGGCCGGTCTGTGAAAGTCAAAAGAACATTACAAAAACAACAGAGCGTGTGCAAACCCTGATAGTTGGACTCTTTCAAAAACATGACACAAAAGTCATGTCTGTACTGTTTGCATGCTCAAAAACTCATGCATTTGTCATTGTTCCATTATGTGTTTGTCTTTTTAAACCACTGAATGCACTGCACAAAGGGCTCAAACGTGTAAACAAAAAAAAGTACTGAGCGTCATTGTGGAATATTTATGTAAGCATTTTTCATATTGATGTTTCTGAATTTGTCATGTAAATGCTTTAATTTATTTACACATTTAAATCATATATGTATTTATCTGAAACATGTCTGTGCTGTAATGTCAAATAAAGCACCAAAATAAGGATCTAATCTATACTACCATATATTTATTTTCTGTACAGTGATAAACCTTCTTCTTTATGGACTCACTTGTGAAGCCATTCCCACCTTAAATCTAGAGAGAGGCTCTCGTATATTAATTACTGCTTGTGGCTTATACTGATGGCCAAATAATTAAGTTAATGAATTGGAAATGTTCTCCGCCTGATGGTGATGTCAGTTGGCGGGACGGTGGGAGGCTGCTGGATGTTTTATTGGGCAGCAAATTAATGTCTTTGATTAAGGAGCAGTCCGCAGAGCACTGTGTCATTGAGCCCCTCTCAGACCACTTCCACATATTTATACAGTGATTAGACACATTAACAGGTGCCCAATCGACTGTAAATACAGTGGACAGAAAAGCCATAGAAAACCATTAAGGACGTAGTGCAATTTCTTAACACATCCCCTGCACTATAAAAAATACATCCCACTAAGTACAGGTCAGTCATTCACTGGTTATTATCTTCTCTTTTGAGATGAGGACAATATATCTGACTGCACAATATTTTGAAGGATTTTATTAAATCTACTTAAGCCGGGCTATCTAAGTTTTAACTCCCAAAACAATAGTCAACATTTTCAGAAAGCAGTTGTTCATGCAAACTCAAATAAGATATTCAAAATCTCTAACAACTTGAAGCAATACATTTAAACCTTGCTCTCAAACACATGTAATTCTGGCCATTGCACACATAAAATGGCTTATTTAAACATGGAAATATTGCACAAGGAAAAACATGTAATACTTTTTTCTGACATTACATTCACATAAGTAAACTACAGTAGAATTTTCAAATTTATATCTTTAAATTTAAGATTCACCTGCAGTGTCTTAACCTGTGGTGAACTATTTAAGCGTAATAAATATCAATATTGTCAAAAACACAGGACACTTTAGGCCTACTGGAAACGAAACTAGATCAAGGCAAATATGTTATATTTATATTTATTAATATTTATGCAGTGTTATAGTGTATTATCAAGTAAAATGATGCAGAACAATACATTTTAAGCGGGTTAGGACAATGGTCTAAACAACATCCCTGTCAGGCCCGATCAAATCTTGACCTTGTTGATTTCAGCAAACGGTGCAGCTTGACTTATGACTATAGTTATTTATTACACCAATTTACAGAGAAAAAACAAACAAAAACAAACATCTTGTCCTAATTTAGAAGTCTAGTGCTTAAAAATAACCTATTCACAGCCCGCGTCCTGAGAAAGTCAAAGTCACCCTAAATTATAGGCCATTATTAGGACCTTATATTGGAACACAAAGAAAAGTAAATAACAATACATTTGAAAAAGAACAACTCATCAACAGTCATTACGGGAAACGCCAGTGAACAACCCAAGTTTGTGGCGAACTTTTGATTTAATGTGGCCGCATATACATTAACCTCCATCACAACCGCGGCTTTTAATTTGGCCGATGAAACAAATCACACGAATCAATAAGCTCATTTAGTTGTGCGACTTGGCAGTTGCGTGACAAACACTTCTTGGCCTGTTTATGGCACGTCCCTCCACAGCACGGATTCCCTCTGACACGCAAATACAAAAAATCACAGCTAATTGATACGGCGATGTGGAGGTAATTGATTGCGCCTAATTCAATCCAAGTATGCGGAGTTGATTAAAAACTGCACGCGTTGTTGCTGATAATGCTGCCAGAAGCTCCAGGGACGGACATGCAGAAGTGCTGACTGACATTCAACTTTGAATTCTTTAGAAATAATAATAATAATGTCTGAGTCTTTCCATTAAATTGGTTCACTGTCCATTGAATCACTCAAGCCATCGCCAGTTTGGCCCTTGCGCGGCGCAGTTACCAGAAATCCCCATTTTCATAGTAAGACAAATAAAAGCGCCTCTTTTTTTTGCTTTGATGCATTATAAATCAACGGGGCCCTTAAAATATTTACACCCTGTAGTTTAATCAATCAGCAGAACGTCAGAGTCATTACGTGAATATGAACAGATTGTCCGATCTTTTAACGTAATCACACAGATTGGAGCAGGTTCCTCTCAAGGCCCCTGTCCTGTCACTTAACTAATAGGCAAGCGAGGCCCTGAGTGACACGGGCCAATAAATTTGCATCTGTCCGACTGAAAATGCTGTTCTAAAGCATAAAAAGCCACCGTTTTTGGCAATAAAGTTTATGGAAAAGGCGGAACCTCAGATGCAGCCTATTCATGAGCCGTTTATTGATGCAGGTAATGTGGGCAATGTTAGGTGTGCACAGGGACACAGAGAGCTTCACCCACTCACCAGAGGGTCCCTTTAACCTTCAGGATGTGCTAATAGCTTTTGTTGTTCTGAAAGGGCAGCATTGTGTAAATACTGACGCGTGCGTAAAGTGTGTTTGGCTGCTCATTTATAGGCATTTGTGTGTTTGCAATTGCATTAATGCAGGTGTCAGGCCTATAACTTAATAAGATCGGTTTATCTCAATAATATAATATCCACAATTGATGGTTACCAAGAAACAAGTGTGTGTGCCGGTGATTGATGACCGTAAGTTGGACTGTCCGGTGAGGAGGATGTGACGCTTGTCCTGTATTCACCAAAAGAGCATTTGCGCCCTCTTGTGGCCAACTCTAATATTGAATCTATATTGTGAAGCATGGGGTTATTTACCGTATGTATTGTAATGGTGTTTACAACAGGACAGTCTATTACATATTAATAGTATTTCATGTCATACTAAGCTTTGAAAGAGTTGAACAAGTTGAATAGATGCGCAATAATAGATCCATGTGCAAAAGGCTCCAGGGGGGCACGTGTGTCTTTGGGGCACGTGTGTCTTGGGGGCGGGCCTGTGTCTTGGGGGCGGGCGTTCTCCTGCAGGGGCGGGTCTTGCGCGCTTGAAGCACATGATGAAGCATAAAAAGTTCATTGAGTAAACTCCGCGTCTTCTCTTTCTCAGGCTGAACCAGTGCTTTTCTCTCCGACAAAGCGCGGAGCGTCACGTTCCTCTTCGTTTTCAAGCGCATCTTTACAACAACTGACACAGGAAGCATGGCCTCTGAACTTGGTAAGACTTTTCCTCATGTTGGCGTAATTCAATGTTTTATTGGGGACGTGATGGAGGTTAGCTCTTTGGCTAACTTTAGCCGCGTGGTTGTCATCTCTGTGATCAAACATTTGTTCTATAGCTGCATGTTTCTGTTTGTTTGCAGCACTCTTGAGTGTGTCCGACAAAACTGGACTTGTGCAGTTTGCTAAACGGCTGGTGGACGTGGGACTGTCGCTGGTGGCTTCTGGAGGGACGGCCAAAGCTCTGAGGGATGCTGGGCTGGCAGTCAGGTCTGTTTTACTGCATCCATGATGGCCTAAACCATGCACTCATGACAAGGCATCAGTACGTGGGAAATGGGGCTAATTCTGAGCAACCAGCATATTTAAAAATGTGCTTGATCGCACCTCACATCATCAACTTTAAAATGAATTCCAGTGACATTTATGTGTTGTTCCTGTGTAGAGATGTGTCTGAGCTGACTGGACACCCGGAGATGCTGGGAGGAAGAGTGAAGACCCTCCATCCTGCGGTACATGGAGGTATTTTGGCCAGAAAAAGCCCTAGTGACACTGCAGACATGGACAAACTGGGCTACAGTCTGGTCAGGTGAGAACTTCTGACAATGATTTTTATTTATTTTTTTACAGATTTTTAGTGTAAAGTCTGAAGCATGTCTTTTTTTCTTTTCCGACATGACCAATGGCAGTCACACGGATCACAAGTCCATATTGTGAAAGCATGTGTGGCTCATTTAGTGCTGCCAAATTGGAAACTGCTGCTACTCAAACACAGTCCTGTGACTCCCATTTGTTTAGCGCCTGAACAATCTGACAGATGAAATGGCAGCTAATCAGTACACACGATGTGGGTCTTATTGAAGTTGTCATGTTGAAGTGGTTTTTAAGCTTTTTTACTTTTGGATTTTGCATTTTTGTCCCCTGCATTGTATGACCAGTAGTAGAATTCTTCTCGTTTATTTATTTTGACCAATGCTTTATTTTCAGAGTGGTGGTGTGCAACTTGTACCCCTTTGTAAAGAGTGTCTCCAAATCCGATGTCACTGTGGAGGATGCTGTGGAGCAGATTGACATTGGTACAGTTTGAAATGGAAACCATTACATTTAGAAAATAGAATATTGCATTATTTCACTTATTGTGTCTTTAGGTGGTGTAACTTTGCTGAGAGCTGCTGCTAAAAACCACGCTCGAGTCACGATTGTGTGTGACCCTGATGACTTCTCTGTGGTGGCCAAGGAGATGGAGAGCTCTGACGACAAAGACACAACCTTGGACACACGCAGGACACTGGCACTAAAGGTACAATTTACCCATTTTAATGTCAAATTCCCCCTACAAGGACATTAAAGTGTGTACCTTAATTGAAACTTATTTGATGATAGTCTCTCAAATCATTCAGGCAATCATTTGGCCCGTTCCACTTATGATATGAGGAATTGTTTTCATTTCAACCAAACTGTGCCGAATCCTACGTTTGTCACAGTTTAAGAAGATAAAATTGCTGAACAAAGTAAATATCAGTGGGCGTGACACAGGAAGACCTAATGTAAAACATTTGCACAAATCACTGTTAATAAAACAATGCATAATTTAATGTTAAGGGTGAACAATTATAATGTGGTTAAAAGCTCAAAGTCTATTTTGCCTAATGGGTAACAGCTAACCATGTGAGATCATTTCCCAAAGACGTTTTATTCTTTCGCGTGTTGAGACTTGATTTCTCGACTTGTTTTGTGTGACTCAGTCTTTGCGTACAGCCAAGTATTGGGCCAGATTAGTGCTGCGACCCCATTGTGTTAAAATTGCTTTCGGATGGATATTTGATTGAAATTGTAAGTGCACATTTTGTAATTGTTAATGGAATCATTTAGCCCCAGTTTAAAATGTTCTCGTGTTATTTGAATGACAATCTGCAACAATTGACATGAGGTGCTGATAGGTACCAGTGTTTATTTTTGGATAGGCCAAGACAAAGTCCAGCTGTGTTTTTTGTTCAAATCAGTGTTTAGGTTGCAACATGTGGCGACCCATGACCTTTTACCTTTATCAAAGTCTGTGCAATAGAGAAGCAAATGCAGTAAAGTTACAAAATTATAGCTGACTTAAGTTGTACGTTATGTTTTGTAGGCATTTACTCACACAGCACAGTACGATGATGCCATTTCGGATTACTTTCGTGGTCAGTACAGTCGTGGAGTTTCGCAGCTGCCTCTGCGTTACGGCATGAACCCGCACCAGGCTCCTGCTCAGCTCTACACCTTGAGGCCGGAGCTGCCCCTCAAAGGTACAACATCGGACAACGTTGTAGAAAAGATTTCACTGTCTGCTTGCATCCAAAATCCATTTTCAATCTGCAGAACTTGTCTCAACACCTCGAGTATTTCCTGCTTAATCCAGCGGTTTCTCAGATCAGATTGAAAATGGCTTTTCGATGGAAGTCTTGATTTTTAAAACTGTTCAGATGATTACCTTTTCTACGATTGATTGCTCCAGGACGATTGAAGGATCACACTCACAGAAAATATTACTTTTGTCTCTAGTTGTCAATGGTTCACCGGGTTTCATCAACCTGTGCGACGCTCTGAACGCCTGGCAGCTGGTGAAGGAGCTGAAAAGTGCGCTTGGCCTGGCCGCTGCCACGTCCTTCAAACATGTCAGTCCTGCAGGTGAGACTGCAGCCACTACATTCCCTGTAAACTATGCTGTAGTTTCAAGATGACAATTAAACTTCATTTCCAAAAGAAAAATCATCTAATGCTGCAATTTACTTTTATTGAACACTTGTTTTGAATTTTATAGAGCAGCAATTAAGAAGTCTCAAACTACACAATGACATTTCTTCAGTGTTTGTTTCCAGTTATTTGAGCTTCACTTGTCTGAATAAGACCACATACAAATGTTCTACCATTTGTTCAACCTCACTTCACTGTCCAATAGTTGTTGTTTTTTTATATGGACTTCTACAGCATTAAATGACTGCCTTTTATTTTGTAGGAGCTGCCGTAGGAGTTCCTTTGTCTGAAGAGGAAGCCAAAGTGTGTATGGTCCACGACATGCTGAAGGATTTGAGTCCACTGGCCACAGCATATGCCCGAGCAAGAGGTCAGGAGTCACAAATGCAGACAATTATTTTTGTTCCACTTGCCTCCTTGATTCCTAAGTTAGTAGACTGGACAACTGAGAAATCAAGGATGCAAAGAAACGAGAACAGATTATGTCCACAGACTTGTTCTGTTACCTGCTGCTAATTAAAACTGCTGTGTACAGGTTCAGACAGGATGTCCTCTTTTGGAGACTTCATTGCACTTTCAGATGTTTGCGATGTTCCCACTGCAAAAATCATTTCAAGAGAGGTGAGCGCTTAGTTTAATAATGTACAAAATGCTTGACATCACATGGAGAGTAATTAAAATCTGAACTTCAAAGGTTTCTGATGGCATTATTGCCCCTGGATATGAAGAGGAGGCACTCAAGATCCTCTCTAAAAAGAAAAATGGCAACTACTGTGTGCTTCAGGTGAGATTTTGTTCATATAATTTTAGATATGGAAAATGCATTTTTAAAGTACATCCATAAAATCCAGTCAAACTTTTCCTATTGCACATTTTATAAACGAAGAGCGGCAACTTGCTGTGTGCGAGAATAATGTGAGGCTTGTGAACAAAGGAAGCAAAAATAATACATTTTTAGCTTCGTTTAAAAAATAAAAAAAAAACAATGGGTAAATGGCTAGTTTACAGTCTCAGTCCCCGATTTACAGGAAAATATTATACGATGCAATTACCCCAGGTCAACGATGAGAACAAATCACAATGTTCATTCTCTGACCCAAACACACATCTCACACGTTCAATCCTCTCAAACAGCATTAAGATTTTACAAAAACACTAATCTTATAAAATATACATCGACCGACCACTTTCTGAGTTTCTTCTTCTTCTTCTTCGTCTTCTTCGTCTTCTTCGTCTTCGTCTTCTTCTTCTTCGTCTTCTTCTTCGTCTTCGTCTTCTTTTATTTTAAATTAGATGGACCCTGAATATGAGCCGGACGAGATGGAGGTCCGGGTGCTGTTTGGTCTGCACCTCAAACAGAAGAGAAATGGAGGTGTCATTGACAAAGCATTTTTCAGCAACGTTGTCTCCAAAAGCCTGGTACATTTAAGTATTTAACGTTCTTGGCGTAATATGTTCTCTTGTATAATTTGGGTTTCGAGCATCCCCGCATTTTCTGCATTCTGGGTATTAAAGACGCCTAAACATTGTAATGGCACTCGTTCACTCATGTATTCATCAGCTGACGGATGTGGCCGTGAGGGACCTTACTGTGGCCACGATTGCTGTGAAGTACACCCAGTCAAACTCTGTGTGCTACGCTAAAGACGGACAGGTTAAATATTTAGACATTCCTAATCGTATCGGCCTCCAGGTCCAGGAGATGTATAGAATGTTATTTCTGTGTCTTAGGTGATTGGGATTGGGGCCGGGCAGCAGTCTCGTATCCACTGCACTCGTCTGGCTGGAGATAAAGCTGATAACTGGTGGATGAGACACAATCCCCGCGTCCTCGGCATGAAGTTCAGAGCTGGTGTGAAGAGGGCCGAAATGGCTAATGCTATTGACCAGTACGTCAGCAACACCATTGGAGAGGCAAGAACTGTATTTATGAATCCCTTGCCATCCATTTATTTACGGAGCACATTTTACCAACGAGTCAATTTCCAAAGTGCTGTAGTCTATTATAATTCCTCTATTTAACCCACCGGTCACCATATAAAAATGTGTTCATCCAAACAAGGGCATTGCTCTGAAACCAACAATGATAAATGTGAAACAATGAATTTAAATATACAAAACAAAAACTGATTTCCATTTAATGGGGCAGCTCTCTGGTGATGGAAATCGGAGAATAAAATGGGCCTTAAAACAAGATGTGATACATGAGCCTTATTAATGACTGGGATGATGCAATATGCCGGTGTTGGCTTTTTTTTTTTCTTTTTTTTTTAGAAGAAACCCACAATCTAATATACATGATTTAAAACAAATTGAATAACTAAATCATTTTAACATCCCTAATAATGGCTTATTTCATAATCTTATTTTTTATTTCTGTAACGTCTCATGCATTTTGTCTGAAGGGTCCGGATCTGGCTGTGTGGAAGTCCATGTACGAGGAAGTGCCGGAGCCTCTTTCTGAGACGGAGAGGAAGAACTGGATGAGTTCTCTGCAGGCGGTGGCTGTTAGCTCAGACGCCTTCTTTCCCTTCAGAGACAACATCGACCGGGCCAAACGGGCAAGTGTCCACTGAGAAATGTCATCTGTGTAAAGTTGATAGCTTCTTGCATTATGAATGAACTGGACTATTTATTGTGAAGTTTTGCTCAAGTGGAATTAATAGAGAAAATCAAATTGCACACTTAAACTCGTGGATTGATAAATGTACAGGATAAAATAACATTTGCATTTTATGTAATGTTTCTGCTTTTTCGTTATGGTCCAACTTAATTGAACCATCACATTGACATTTAAATTGCCCGTATCTGTGCATTTCTTTATTTTGCACATTATGAATACATTTCTGTTCATTAAAACGGTTTCTCTTTCCAGAGCGGTGTGAAGTTCATCGCCGCTCCTTCGGGCTCTGCGGCCGACGAGGTGGTCATAAACGCTTGTAACGAACAAGGCATCACTCTGGTGCACACCAACCTGCGCCTCTTCCACCACTGAGGCCCTAATGTGTGTGGAGACATCCAAGGTCAAAACATTGTCAAAACACTGCTGTTACTCCAGTATTCCAGCTGTTACTCCAGTATTCCAGCTGTTACTCCAGTATTCCAGCGTCCTTGTGCACTTTTGTAACACTACCACATTCCAATTTGAACTGATGTGCATAACTATGTCGTGTTTCATCACAAAATAAATGTAATGTTTTCCTTCAAAAAAATTGCCTCACTGTTTTTAAGTATGAAGGTAAGAAATGATCACTTAATTCTACAAAAGTAACAATTGGTATAACTTCCTGCATTTAGAGGTACAGAGTTGTGCTGTATGTAGATGTAAAGTAATTGAACTCTTTTGCTTTGTTAATGAACTAGTAAAAAGTGTTTCAGAAAGATTTAACATGCCATAGGACGAACTGCCAAAACATTGGTATTAGAATGTTTAGGTTCGAAGTAACAAAACATTTTCAAGTCTTGCTACAGAAAATGAGTTATATTGTGACATTAAACCCTTTCATGAACAATGTATTAGAAACGGCTACAATATAAAATGTGAGCCGCAACACTAACCGTAGTGTAGAAGTGTTACTTTACTATTGACCTTCTACAGCTCAAATTGGCTCCTATAAGAAAAAAATTGTTTGATCTGTCATTTATTAACAATGAGTCTACATTTTTCACAAGGCCTAGCTAGAACTACCCCACCTATAGACCGTGCAATAAAACTACGTGATTTACGTATGGATCTGAGATGTGATGTTGGTGTGAAACAAAGATACTTGAGTGCATTTCAGGATCTCTCCAGCTTTATTACAACAATGGACTTGGTAGAAACAATTTCAGCTCAAACGATGTACAAAAATAGGTTTGATTTCTCACATCAAGATTGTTACATTCACGCGTTGAGATTAAAGGGATAAATTATGAAATGTGTCGGTTTCACACAGTGCTTGTTAAAGGGAATACATGAAGTTTAAACTTGGGTAAAATATGACATTCTTGTACAGAAGTCAGTGCTCACATTTCTTAAGGCGTTTTATTAGAAAAGAAAACATTGGTTTACTGTCGATTATGGCTTACGGATGGCATAATTTGGATAAAACAAGTATTTTACAGCAGACAGGGTTTAGTTTTTGCTGAAACTATTGCCATGAAATGAGGGTGAAAAGTGCAGTGATTGGATGGAGGCAGGGCAAAGCGCTGATGCTTTATTCTCGTGGATTTGAGGGAACGTGAGCGTCTGCCAACAGGTCGGGCCGAAGACACTCGATCGGGCAGTGGATGTTCTGGAAAAGAGAAGACTCGTGTGAAGGGAAGACATTGTTGGCCTTCGGGGTGCAATGTGTATAACCAATGAGTTATAACAAGAAAGGGCGTCGCCATGGTAACAGACCGCAGGGGTTCCCAAACTTTCCCCAAAATAATCATGCAACTGACTTGGGACTGCAATGTCAAGTTTAAAAAATAGGTTTATTTGTGTTTTTCTTGTGTTCTATGACCCAAGTTCACTAAAATGTACAATATTCAATTAAACATTCATACAAGTTCATTTCACGACGCACACCTTAGGAACCACTGATCTAAAGTAATCATTCCAGCTCCAGAAGTCATACAAACTAGTAGAGCTGCACCTCTGACTTATTTTGTATTTTACTTTATCTAAGGCTCAAGTTCTACCAAACTATGAAAAAACATTCATAATTGTAGGTAATTATTTTTTAGAGTAAAAGGTTGTGAAGAAAACAGAAGAATGATCAATGGCCTCTATATGGTCTTGGTGACACTCTAATTCTGCATAAACAAGTGCAGTGTTTTTAAGAAATCTCCTGACAAACACGGGTAGAGTTTTAGATGACTGCAGCAACCATGTTTTCTGAAGCCTTCATAACTCATTGGGCAAAATCTTATTTCACAATGAGATGATGCTACACTCCCAGATGTGGGGCCAATCTTCTCTATCTGTATTTTCCTTAGAAATATCTAAAAGTGATGTTTATTACAGATTATAGAACTTGCTATGTACATTTAAATAGAAATCTATCTTTTATTGGCCAATAGAATGTCATGATGTCGTCTGAAACCCAGCAACTGATCATGTGACATTTCAATAAGAAATCACCAAAAGAAACGCCTTTAAAGATTTAACTTGATAATTTGAACGCTGTTGAAAAAAACCTGCAGGTTAACCATTATTATTTACTCCTTGAATATTATAGGTCTATTAAATGTTGTGATTTAATCTGAAAAGCTAAAATACAGATGCACCAGTTCCCCTTTTGTCAGGCTGCTTTGTTTTTCATTCTTTTGTCTCACCAGTTTGCGTAGTGTGTTGTCTCCGTATCTCACAGGCTGCAGCAGAGTGTCCACGTCTGCCCCCGGCTTGCGGCAGTTGTCACATCGCCAGCCCTGAACCAAACAAACAGTCACATATTTTGCACAGTAACATTTAAGATTCTGTCACATTTTTCTGACCAGCAGCTTCATACCTGTTGTCCTCCAAAGCAAGTGCAGGTGCAAATGGCACCCAAGTATTCCTTCTGCCACTGGTTTCCCACTAGGTATGTTTTACCCTCGTCATAGCACACAGACTCATCTGCAGAGACACAAAATGACAACATAAAACAAAGTACAAACAGTAAAAAGACTGTGTACTGAAACGCTTTGAGGGTGAGGTCAAAGAAGTTGCTGATGGACAGATGACAACTTTATAGAAAGTTACAGAAGAATCAAACATCTAGGTAGTGGCAGGAAAGTTAAATTATTTTATTCATTTACACATATATATGTATATATATTTTTTTTTTTTATTTGAATTAGGACAAAATTAGGACATTAATCAAAGTGTTAGCAACAGCTTCAACATGAATATGCATATAATATAACAAAACCATTAAATAAGACAACAGACTACTTGACATTACAAGACATTAAACATTAAACCTAAAGACGCTAAGTATGTCCACAAATCTGAGGTGTTACAGATAAAAAACAGATTATTTACAGTAAAAAGCAGCAGTCTGAAGTTGAAAGAGCCCAGAAAAAAAGCATAGGATCATCTGTGGGTGCAGGACTGGTCTGTTTTCAACCAATATTTAAGAACTGTTGTGAAGGTTGTGTAGTTTTACAGTTTCTGATGTTGAGTAATAACTTTTGGATGCTTACGTGGTTCACATTTAAATTCTCCTTTGCCATTTCCCAGACAGGTGCAGCTCATCAGGTGTCCATTCTCAACTCTGCGATCCCACTTCTCCCCAACGCGGTAGTTATTCCCACTGTCATGGCACCACTCTGAAAGAACATGAAACGGTGAGAGAAACTGAAACAAGCATCCAAATCCATCAAAAGACACAGTTTAAGAAGTATAATACATTCAAAAAAAAGAAACAGAGGACCACAGTTTGGTTTGGTTCTAAATTGAGCCCATTTTAGACCTGATGTGGACTTGGTTTGGTCCAGTTCTAATCCTTCATTAGTCCTGATCAAGTCCAGGTCCAGTTTAGTTTTTAGTCTCACATACATAAAAGTCGACCTACTTGACGAGTCACATCTTAAGTGGCCGCTGCCGAGGCCCAGACACCTGCACCAGAGTTTGAAGCCCGTCTCGGACATGCGCTCCCACTCGGAGCCGACGTCGTGGTGCGTCGCCGTGAAAGAGTCGTAACATGAGTCCGAGGAGGAGGGAACCCCATCTGGGACTGGAAGAAGATCATTCATTACATCCATTCACACATCACCACTTCCTCAATTAATTTAGCTTGAACCAAAGAGAATGTAATGTAAAACTGTGTGACTTTGACAGGGGTAAGCTCTATGTTCACCTTTATTGGGTTGTAGGGTTATGATTAAACTTAGGACCAGGATGAGGGTCGTAAATTAACTTTAAAAGATGCAATTTAAATACAATTCAATACCACCATCTTATTGCAAATCACATTGCAAATCTACAACAATTCCCCTTTAAATTTGAACATATTTCATTTGCATTATTCTATTAGTATATTTATCCAAGTTTGTTTGGTAAAAGTGAATCACACATACTTGTATTTCCAGCGGTGACAATCTGCTCTAAAATCTTGTGCTTCAGTGCTCCCAAAATGGCTTCAACAACGACGTTATAGTTTTCTCCCGGGGTGAGTCCAATCAAAGTGGCAGTGGTGGCTGTACCAGGCAAACGGACCTAAGAAATGAATAGAATATAGTTATGTAATAGTCTTACAAGAAAAAGGTGCAAAGGATAAACTGCTGTCTTACCTGGAAAAGCTTCTCCTGTAGCTTCGACAGTGGCTCACAGGACACTTCGTAGGCGTTGCTCTTTTGGTACGGCTTCCAGGAGATGGAGGTCTGAGTTTGGGCTTCTTGGGGCAGTCCTGAGTCATGCCCGATGGGCGCTCCAATGGGCACGTTTATCTTCACTATGGGCCTCCTGCGACCTTCTGCATCGGGAAGGGGTAGAAACACCAAAGGCTCACGCACTTGCCCGTAAGGAGACTGAGGCCCGTTGTTGTTATACTCTGTGTACTCCACATTCTGGCTCTGACCACTGTGCCCGTCCTGCCCGCTGTTGCCCACTAGCTGGATTTTGTTGTCCAGGTCGGTTTCGGGCACGTCGAGCCTGTCGTCCACGCCAACGGGACGGTGCGGCAGCGGCAGGGGAAGCAAGGATTCTGGCTCTAGGCAGGAAAAAGCAGGTTATGGAAGCAGGCAGGTTAGACTAGAGGGAGGGAGGTATGGCGAAGCTGCAGTGACATATCTCAGCCAACAGGGGGAGTTAGATATGCACTACTACAGCTACAACTCAAAAGCACTGAAGTGTCTATTGCAAACACACAGGATTATTTTGAATGGCATTTCTGGGCACATTCAAAATAAAGGTAATTGTTATTTTTGGGGTAAACTACGGCACCACTTTATGATAACTACATCTTAATAAAGCATGAACAAAGACTTAATTCATAATGAACAATAGTTTATAAAGATGATTCAGGTTAGTTGGGATAGGAGTTAGGGTTTTAAGTAATTACTAAGCCTAAATCATTCTTAATAATCTATTTCTTTATTATAACTTAAGTCTTTATTCATGGTTTATCAAGACTATTAGTATAAAGTGTTACCGAAACTACTAAATCAACTCAAAACACGCTACAAAAGCTCACACTACAGCTTAAAAAACAAGACTTACCCAGCAAATACTGTATATTTCTTTGGTCTCTTTTCATTGTGTAATTAAACAATTTTATACAGTTTATCTGAAGAGGAAATCCATGAATATCTAGTTTAGAATACTCACTGGTAATGATTCGACCAATTAGAGGGATGCTTCTCAGGGAGTTTTGGATAGCAACGATTTTGATGATGTACTCTGTCGATGGTCGCAAATCTGAAACAAGTTGGTAAGGTTATTGTTGTGGGATACAAAACAAAAATATATATATATAGAACAAAATTTACAATGTACTGAAAATGTGACTTGTGAAGCGTGACTATATTTATCAAGGCCAAAACCTGACAAACTTTCAAAAAAGCCTGTACTATCGATTACATTGTTTCTATCTTGAAATGATTTGACACTCCTGACCTGGGAAATACAGAGCATTTAAGTGTGCAATAGATAGAATACCAGATATTGTGGCATAGTTTTGTCCAGCGTGTGGACGTGGAACGAGCTCGCGCGGCAGTCCTCCTGACTGTTCATAGGTGATGTAGTATCCCGTGATGTGAGTGGATGGGGGTCTCCAAGTGAAGGACACGGAAGTGGGCGTCAGAGAAGTGACCTGCAGGCTGGTGGGAGCAGGTACAACAGGCTGAGCTGGGGAGAAAATGCAATAGACCAATGTAAAATTTCAAATGAAGGTGGAAGAAGTGGGATAATTTAATCTGTATAAGTAAATAGGACGCCATAGCAATTTAGACAACCCATTTCACCCAAAAATAATATAACAGTGTGCATTCATCAAGACTAAAGTTTTATTAGCGTTGCCCTAAACATGTATTTTTTGGCAATTTTTTTCCTAGTTAGTAAAATAATAAAGCATAATTTCACTTTCATTTTATTTAGAATTTTGATACTTTGAACAATATTTTAAGGTCAAAATACACTTTAATATTACCAGTACATGATTAAGGCACCTTACCAGTCGTAATGGTGAGGACAAACGGGGCACTCCTTCCGTTGTCATTCAAAGTATACATCTTAACGTTGTATGTGGTTCCTGGCTGTAAACCTGATCAACAAAAACATTTAGACATCTTCAAAATAAAAGTATACATCTTAACGTTGTATGTGGTTCCTGGCTGTAAACCTGATCAACAAAAACATTTAGACATCTTCAAAATAAAAGTATACATCTTAACGTTGTATGTGGTTCCTGGCTGTAAACCTGATCAACAAAAACATTTAGACATCTTCAAAATAAAAGTTTCTTCCCAGTCGTTTGCCTTTAACCTCAGCAGTTTACCTTCGACGCTGTAGGAGCGCAGGTCTCCAGAGATGGTCCTGATCAGGGTGGGCTGTGTGCTGCCCTGCGGCTCGATCTCGATCATGAAACCAGTGATGGTCTCAAATTTGGTGCGCCAGGTCAGAGTGAAGGAAGTGTCTTTCACGTCAGAGAGCCTGACTCTTCTCGGGGGGCTGATGTCTTTTAAAGAAGAATGGGGAAGTTTAAATGTAAATAGAGGTACTATTGGAAATTTATTTTTTCTTCGACCGAGCGTCACTAAATTGTCCTGACGTGTTATTATAACTGTCTATTTCTGTGTTAATGATGATATTATAATAGATGATAATAATAGAATAAGAACAATCTAAATGGTATCAATGGGACTAATAAAAAGCAGTGTAACAATAAATAAAGTAAGAAATGTGAGGTCAACTGATCCGCACAATTTCGATATTATAAATCTTGTGTCTAGTCACCTAGAATCTAATCGTATCATTGTTGTTGTTGTTGTTGGGTTTTTTTTAGCTTTTACCTAAGTGGGAAAATGAATGCCTTTGTGAGTTTGTTTCTGCAATCATCTGGTAAATATCCTTTACACTTTGTCTAATATCATAGATGAATAGATTGTATAGGCTTCGGTTCTTTAAGTATAAATACATTTTATTCACCTTCAAGTGTGGAAGCTTCTCCCTGCAGAGGTCGACTGGTTACAGAGTTCTTCAGAGCATAAATGTAGATCTGGTAGATTGTTGACACCTGAAATGGAACAAAACATACAAGATTAAATTGACCAATGCATTGACAAACCTTTACCAACTACAAATGTGTTACTGACCATCAGTCCCGGCACAGTAACTCTTGTTGTATCGGGGGCAACGTTCATTTCTTTGGATGGTCCGTTGACGTCTTTGGGGCTGACGACGATGCGATAACCAGTAAGACGTGCGGTCGGAGGTCTCCATGACAACACAAAGGAAGAGGGGCCAATCTCAGAGATCTCAAGGTCTGATGGAGCTGGGACAACTATGGAATGGAAAGAAATGCAAATAGTTCATAGTCAACAAGAAAATAACCAAAATGTACTTATAATGGCACTATTTTATCATAAGAAGTTTGAATATTTAACATTTTACATCCAAATCAACCCCAGAAACCTAAAAATCTTTTATTTTTAATTATTCATTAACCTGAAAAATCACAACACACATTAATGAAATAAGAAAGAAATAAGTATACAATATTGTTCATACCTGTGGCCTGCTTTCCAACCAGAGGCGTGCTCTGCGTGCGTCCATTCACAGCTACCACTCTAAATGTGTATTCTGTCCCGGGACGCAGGCCTCGGATGACCACAGTGTCCTGGTCCCCTGTGGGTGCTGGACGCAGCTCTCTCTCGCCCTCTTCTGGACTGGTGTAGAAGACGCGGTACGAGGTCACAGTGCCTTCAGGGCTGTCCCATGTGATGCGCATCGAGGTGAAGTCGATGTCGGAGAACGTCAGGTCTTTGGGGCGGTCCATAGCTGCAAGAAAAGTTCCCTTTTTATCCCCATTTACATTGGGAATAGAAGATCAAACAAACCTATACTTATCTCCTGAAATACACAGGGAATTAACAAATTACGGTACTATATTTTCAAAACATTATTGTATTTGTAATTGAGTATAATTCTGGTATGTAATTGTTATTAGTTAGATTTAGTACAGATACAGGTAGAGTACATTATAAGTACAGAACAATTCTCAATTCTGGATATCGCATTGCTGTATCTGCTCCTTTATAAACCGACAAACACTCAAAACAACACTATTGTATTGCCTGATCAGCAATTATGCGGATAGTGGTCAAAAACCACATCATTCAGTGTTTCAAAAAGTCGAATTAATCAAGATTTGTATTGAGTAAGTTTTTAGCCATGTACCGGTATCTACTTTTAGACTTTTTCAGAACTCTTTTCACCACTGAAAATACAGTCTCGTTGGGGCAAGTGAATAAATAATAGCCTGAAAAAATAGCGAAGCACCAATCACACTTTTTCAGTTCTGATATTGATAATTGAGCATTGGGGGTCTGCCGATACCTGAAATCATCTTTCCTCATGCATGTATAGGTGAATTCATTCTGCCAATATTGAATTAATGTGACATAACAAGTACGTAATTGTTATAATTTGCCCTGTTACTAACAGGCCATTGTCAATGTTGAATTCCACATTAGGCTCTAAGCATTATCCTGATTGGTAATAAGTGAAATGTTTTCCAAACTGGTTGAAGAAAACTACAATAATTACAAACTGATATAGAGTTTGTGTAACAGTCCCAGATAATCCAATCCACCTTAAAGTGGAAGAAAAAAATACATTAAATAATGCAAACCTGTGATGGCGTTGTCTACAGCAGGTGATGAGGTCTGTCCGTCTGTGCCCAGGGCGTAAACATTCACCACATACTCAGTCGTTGGGATCAGACCAGTGAAGATCATCTGAGTTTGCTCTGTAACATCCCAAAGAAGAAGGGAACAATGGTCAGAATTCAGAAACACATCAGATAATACGGTTTCATGTGGTAATAAATAGGCAATATTTATTTTTTAATTTTCGAGCAGATAAGACATTTTCCAAGCGAGAATTCAAAGATTCAATGTCAATGCATGCTCTAATAACTGAATGACAAGTTTGCAGGATGAAATGTTGCCAGAGATAATTAAAATCCTTACATTTTCATCAGTTAGAAATCAAACCCAATGTCAAAAACTACACACTGTTTACTATGACACTGTGATGACATTTGCTAGTTTCAGATTTGGCACTGCTGTTTTTACCTGGGCCGACCACTTCAGAATAGGAGGGTCCCAGGCCGCTCTTGGGGGCACTTGTAATTCTGTATCCTCTGATGGGACCTTGAGCAGGAGACCAGCGCACAGTGAGGGCGTTGTCACTCACATCAGTAACCTTCATGCCAGTAGGAGCCTTTGTGTCTGAAATTCAAAAGACAATAAGCTTAATTAGTCTCTTTGTGTCTCTCCGGATAATATTTACTCTCATGTATAAAGTTGTCCAATATGTTGGCATGTAGAAGTCTTTATTTTAACAAACCTGTGCGGTGTGTGATGGTGGCTGGGATGTTAGACGAGGGGCTGTCTCCTCGTCCCGTCACAGCGTACACGGTGATGGTGTAATCTCTGCCAGGTCTCAGCCCATTGATGGTGGCTGTGGTCTGGGTGCCGGGGACCGTGAACTCCTGAGGTGTCTCTCCTAAGAGTTATAGATGTAGAAGCTAACTTAATTAAATATTATATAATAGCTATAGCCAATAAAACCTCCAGTAATAATCATCGCTTGGACTTATTTAAACCAGCTCATACCTGTTGTGCCGTAGTTGATCTTGTAGTACTTCACGGTGACAGAGGGGGCGTCCCAGCGGATGACGATGCTGGTCGGGGTGCTTGACAACACCTCCAAGTCAGTTGGGGCATCAGAGACTATAAGATGTAACAGTGTGTGAAATGCTGAATCCACAGCAGACACAGAGTATGTTGTGGAGACTCACTTGTGGCCTGTGTGCCGCTGAGGGCCTGACTCTCCTGATCTCGACTCACTGCGTAAACATGAACGATGTACTCTGTCTCTGGACTCAGCTGGGTCAGAGTGTAGTGGGTCCTGGAGGGATGGACCTTCTCTTCTTTGGTGCGTCCTCCGCTCGTCGGCTGATAACGGAGTCGGTACCCAGTGATGACGGCAGTGGGCGCCACCCAGTGGACGGTGAATGAATTCGTCTGAATGTCAGAGAAGTCCAGGCCAGTAGGAGCGTCCAAAGCTGAGGATAAAAAGTAATTAATCTTTACTCATTTTGTCATGACAACCATAACCATCTTCCTGGCACTGACATTACTGTCCAAACAACATTTCTACAGTATAAATTGTATCTTTAAAAACATTCCTGGTACTTACTTGTCTTCTGAGTTCCTGAAACTGGTTCACTTTCTCTTTCACCATAGACTACGACAACACTGATGGAGTACTCAGTGTTTGGCAGCAGATCTGAAAATGTACATATCATTAAATCACTGTTATCGAAGCCTTAACCTTAAAGAGGTTCCGTATCTCACTCTGGAGCAGGTAGGTGTTGGTCGTTCCTCCCACATTCACCTCCTTCACGTCGTCGTAGGTGTTGATAGGGTGAAAGCGAATGACAAAACGAGAGATGTCGCTTGGAGTGGCCACACGGGGCACTGCCCAGGTCACTCTGATGTGGTCCGGACCCACCCCACTAAACTGCAGGTTGGTCGGGGCAGGGATGGCTGCAAGAATGATGGAAAAGTTTTAAAATTTGATGAGATTTGATTAAAGTAGGTGACTTGACTAACCTTTAGGTGTATTTTGTACACTGTAGTAATGAAAGTCTAAGCTCCAGTTACTTTCAATTTGAGCTAAAAAGTATGATTGAATTGTATCATGTTATACATTAGCTATTGCACTATTATGACTGATAGAAGATTATATTAACTCAAATGTGTTTGACTGTATTCATTTGAATTTTTTGCCATTACTCCTCCCCTCTGATTTAGTGAGTGGTAAATCACCCGCTTGTGTTTGCTTTGTGTATGCGATGGGCTCGCTCTCTCCATCTTCTGTTACTGTGGTGATAGAGATGTCATAGTCCACCCCCGGCTCCAAACCACGGACGGGGTAATAACCGGCTGACACCTCCACCAAATCTTGGAAAATGGGCAAACTCTCGCCCGCTGCCACTACCGAAATCCGATAGGCAGTGATGGAGGTGTAATTCAGAGGGATCCAGCGCAGGCCGATGGTGGTGTCAGTAATGTCCACAAACTCAATGTCACGTGGTGCTGGTATTTCTGAAAGGGTTATGTCATTTGCAAAAGCGCAAGCAAGATTAACAGGCAGCAATACAAAACTCACAAGCAACAATTATTCAAAGACAATTACATTCCAAGTATTAGGTCTCAAAATTAATTGTGCACATGCTTTTGTGAATTACACACTCCTACATTGTAACTATTGCAGTACATTCACAGTTAAACTATAATTACAGGCAATGTTGTTTATGGCATGCTTTTATTAATAGGATTATGACCGTGCAAATGATAGTTTAGCCAAAAACGCTGTTAGTATTGTAGATGTCGTTCTTGAGTCCTTTTTGTGTTTCCTTTCTTGGATATGTAAAGGAAATAGTTTACTTCATATTGTAAACTGATGAGTGTGATCACTATGTTAAATTATATAGTGAATATACTTTCTAAAACCAAACACATGTATCAGGGTTTGGAGCAGAATCAAAAGTACATCGTGATTAGTGAAAAGTTTGGATTGTTACTGAGAAGAGACAAGTCACAGAAAAATGCTGGAGGATAAAAAAATACATTTGGCTCATTGGCCTTTGCGGACATTATTTAGGGAAAAG
The DNA here is from genome assembly GCF_026437365.1 of Eucyclogobius newberryi. Lineage (NCBI taxonomy): Eukaryota > Metazoa > Chordata > Actinopteri > Gobiiformes > Gobiidae > Eucyclogobius > Eucyclogobius newberryi. Next base: position 15,667,906 of record NW_027316167.1, on the reverse strand, counting down.
GTCGAAACTCTGCTGTAATATTATAACCTATTCATGTGTGTGTGCTAGTAACCATGAACTGGGCTGGTGATAGTACTTGCAACTCAACTGCAGATGTAAAGGTTTTCATTAAGACTCGTACTTGGTGTGACCACAGTGGACACAGGGAGACTCTCCAGATGTTCTTTGGCTGTGAACACACTGACGTTATACTCCACGCCCAGACTCAGGTTTTCCAGGATACAAGAAGTTTGATCAGAACGGACAATCTCCTCCAGGGAGTTTCCTCTCTGGCCACTAGTGGGCGTGCTCGTCACCCTGTAGCCTGTGATGCCTTGGAGAGAAATGAAAGAAAACCGAGATAAAAGAAGGTCAAACTGGGTATTTTCAGTCCTTAAAAGACTTTTTCCTCAGATTGAAATGGGACAGGGCCTACTCTTGGCCTGGTCCACAGTGCGTAGGAAGCTCAAATATTTACCAGGTGTTCTGGAGGCGACCCAGTAGACAGTGAGATCTCCTCCGGTGGGGCTGGACTCCACTCTAAGGTCCGTGGGAGGAGAAAGAGCTGCACAGACAATGACATAACCATGAGAAAAACTGACCTCCAGACAAATAGTTTTAGCAGAATCTAGTATAAATCCAACAAAAGCCAGTCGGTTCATAAAATGTGATGTCACTGATAATAAAAGTAATGATCTCACAGGTCACAACATTGCGTGTGATCGGGTTTCCTCTGTTGCGTCCGTTGAAGATGGGCTGGACACTGTAGGTGTATTCAGTCCCAGGGATCAGACCAGAAACATAAACCCGTCCTGATTCAGACACATCCTCTCTGGGGGACTCGCCTTCTTCACTTGGAAGAACAGTCAGCTGCAAGAAAACAGAACAGAACAGACCGCAGCGTTTACAATCCATTCACTGCACTTTACATATACATAAACATAGCTACTTATTGTACATAATAGTGTCGTGTTTCACAGTGTTGTGCTAGATTCAAGTCTATTTTATAGTTATTTATCTTCATTTTTATTGAATATTTCTATTCCCCTGCTGTTCATGAGTGATTTTCCACTTTGGGATGAATACAGCTTATCTTATCTTACAGCAATTTTATTTGAATATTAAAACTCAACTCAGGTCAACTTATAATACTATAATTAAAATGGACACCCAAGGGATCATTAAATGTTGGCATGTGTGAATGTTTTTTTCAAATGTTAATTGTTACATGCAACTTTTGTCCAGTGTAATCACGATCAGATTTGTGATCTTGTACCTTATAGCTAAATCTGCGCAGTGGAATCCAGGTGACAATGATGGAGGAGTCAGTGACTTCAGTGCTGAACGGAGGAGCATTTCCCATCTGCGGAGCTGCAGAACAACAAAATTCATATTCAGAACATATTCATTCTTCACTGTCTGTCTAAAACATACCACACACTCCTGTACACACCTGTAGTGAAATATGAGGTCACGCCTTTGCTCAGGTCATTGTCGACTTCAGAGTGCAGAGTGGCTGTGTACTGTGTTTCGGGCCGGAGGTTCCTGAGCTGGTACTGGGACACGGCGCCTGGGATCCTCTTCTCGATGGGACTGGTGCCCTCGATGCTCAAGTACAGTCTGTATCCGGACACTGAGGCACGAGGAGCCTCCCACACGACCAGCACGTTGTCCGAACCAACCTCTGTGAACTGGAGGTTGGTGGGAGCATCGGGCTCTGAAAAGAATAGAATTAGAAATTAATCATTATTCATTTGAGGTAAGGAATAATTATGTTGATAAACCACAACCGTAGATTATCTTGATGAAAATATGATATACTTCTAAAAGTCTAGCTACACACTACACACTATTATGTTCACCTCAAAATATCTGCACAGTTTTAACCATTTGTCACTGTGCCAAGCAAAAAAATAAGCGGTACATTCTATTTTTCCACTTTTCTTGGGTTGTAGGATTATAATGTTGTAGGATTATAATGTTGGTTAATGTTAGGGTCAAGATGAGGTTAGGGTTATGATTAAATGTGAGCAAACAGGGCTGTGGGGTCGTAGAGCTGTGGGAACATAGGTACTCTCCCAAAATAAACAACAAAATCAATGGCTGCTTGTTGTTTGGCTCCCCACAATATTCTGTAATCTGATGCTGATATGCCCATTTAAATCAATGATAAAAGTCCGACCAGAGAGACATAAAAACAGACAAATCGCCCTCTTAGAACCATAAAGTTCTATTGGTGCTCTGGGCAGTTTTGAAATATTGAGGTTAAAAGTTCTGACCACTCACAGAGAACAAAGGAACTGGGGAATAGAGTTTTTGTTCACATAAACCTAAACAATACACCCAAAGTTCCTGGACAGAACGCTATAATTCTATGAAAAAATACCAAGTAATTTATTGAAACCCAAGTCTCTAATGTACAGTCTATACTTTGGGAAACAGCTCCTTACTTGTGGTCTTCTCTCCCATCAGGGGCTCACTCTCCACGCCTCCGTTGATGGCGTAGATGTAAAAGCGGTAGAGCGTCCCGGGCTGCAGGTGGGTGATTTCGGCGTATGCGTTCGGTGAAACGGGAAGGTGCAGGAGTCTGGTCTCAGAGCCGTCAGGTCCCACGGGGGAGAAGGTGACCCTATACCCGGTCACTTCGCTGGGGGGTCCCGTCCAGGTGATGGTGATCTTTACGTCGGACACTTCATAAAACTGCAGGTCCGTGGGGGACGGGACCTCTTCTGAAAATGGTCAGAGCACAGGCAGGAGTCATTTTACAGCACTAATGTACGCTGGATTTGTGAAGATAGGGTTTCCTGTTTGTTAGTTATGTGGGGTCTGTAGTGGGACACATCATAGAAGTAAAAAGTAGTAACAAAACTTCACATGATGCACAAAATCTGATATTTTCAAAGGATAGACCACAATGTGTCACGATATACACAAATGCTCAAATCATTTCATATTGTTCTGAGTACTACACATCTCTGCTTAAAGCCACAAATGATTATACTATTTAAGGAATGTTAGAATCAGCGTTTGTGGACGAGAATATCCCCTATTTAAGTCGACTTCTGGGCACTGTAGTCTTAAAAATTACAAGAGAAAATGCTAGCTTGTTCATGCATTACGGACAGTGAAGTGCATATTTTCACACAGTCTTGGTTTTCCAGTTTAATAAAGCTTTACGTTTATCTGTGCTGATCAAAATATGCAGAAGATTCAAATCTGTAGCCGTACTGAGTTGATAAGATCTGTTTTCTTTAATTAGTGTTCAAATACATCTCCATTCGTCCATGTTTGCCATAAGGCCTCGCAGGGGCCACCGTAAATTTAGGAAGAGGCTGGGAAAGACTTTGAGATGCTATAGAAGATACAGCTGTTGTTTTGCAGACACTTTCTCACAGACACTGGGACATTGCGTTTATGCCTCGGGCTGTGCAATAACATGGTCGAAGCAACATATTTACATGTTTAGTCTTGATTAGAAGACAAATAAATCTAATTCTTCTACTTTTAAATTACCTACATGTACTGATTTGCAAAGTGAATTGTAATACATTTTACATCAGATTAGGGCTGGCTTATATCAACTTGATTTGAGTTTGTCTCACTAAATTTAACTTGCTTTCTTTATTGAGTTCCAAAACATAGGCAGGCTTTGAATCTATGCCATTCAATACAAAAACATGAAAATTGTAACAGCAAAATCTGAACTCTGCTCCAAACCACACGGTTTTACTGACAGAAGATTGGCTTTAGAACTCTTAAAGACCAATTCAAATTACCCAAATTGATCATGGACGATGAGAAATGACTGAATCTCAATCTTGATTCAAGCTCGAATAAGCAAACAGCTCTACACCAGATGCCCTTCCTGCCAGAAACCTACTTTTATATTTATTTGTAACCAATTTGTGACTTCTTGCAGCTGGAGACAATTTCTTTTCATCAACATTAGTCAAAACCGTGTACCTGGCTGAGGGGTGCCGGCGGTGTTGACTTGTACAAAGACTGGCTCGCTCTCCAGCTCGTCCTCCACGGCGTAGATGCTGATGTTGTACAGACGCCCGGGCAGAAGGTCAACCAGAGTCACGGAGGTCTCTGTGTCGGGCAGGTTCAGCTCTGTGCTACTGCCTTCTACTGAGGGAGTGTAGATCACGCGGTAGCCTAGTGATAGCAGATAATAGGTTAGATACAGTAGAAAATGGTCAGTGTGGTTGTGATTTGAATTGTTGGCTGTATTACCAGTGATAGGAGCCTGAGGGCGAGTCCAACTGATGCGGATTGAAGTCTCAGCCACGTCACCAATGGAGTGTTGGGCCGGAGCGTCTGGAGCTGAGGGAAGGAAATACAAAATACATTTGTTCAGAACATAAACAATGCTACAACTGAACAAACAATGGTAAAAAAATTGTTATTGGCCTTCAAAAACACTTCTGAGAACTTTAACTTTGGCATTTCATGTCTTAGTTTATCAGTCAGGCGTTTTCCACGTCAGGAATTGAGTTTGAGTTCCTGCTACTGGCTACAGAAGGAATAACATAGTCTGGCTATGACTTATGGACTTTAAAATGGCAAAGAAGATTTCAGAGTTCGACCTATGACGTCACAAAACTGTAACATTCAGAATTGTGTGTTTGTGAAGGTTAGTGGAGAGGAACAGCATTCATAAAACAAGCATGGTTGGAGCCAATTACAACACCAGGTATGTATTTTATACATATATTTTTTTCCTAATAAGTGTCTGTTGAATAAAACTGTGAGGAAAATGCACACCTTGAACCGCGTTTGTGCTACTGTCAGCTTACTAGATCTCTGAGATTAGAGGAATCTTAAACAAGGCTGTGTCAAACCTGTCGTCTGTGAAGTGGTGAGGATGAGGTTGGGCTCTCCCTGCTCTGGAAGCTCGTAGACATTGACGTTGTAGCGGCGTCCGGGCAGGAGGTCGCCGATGGTGACTGATGTTGAGCTATGAGGAAGATCTGAAGAAATAAAACATTTATATATGATATTTACATGACCTTTACCCAAGCCATTTTTATTATACAATTGAACATTCTTTTTTTTTTTTTACCCAGGGTGTTGCGTTTAGCTCCATCTTCACTCAGCTCGTACTCTACTCTGAACCCGGAGACAGTGGAAGCTGCGGACGCCCATGAAACCACAAAACTGTTGGAGGTGATCTCTGTCACTGACTCAGAGGTGTCCACCACTGGAGGAGGAGGCGTGGTCTCTCCTTCTGAAGTCTCCACTGAAGAGGAAAAAATAGATTTACTTCAACTTAATCAGCAGAAGAACACATTATTGAGTCTGCCAAATATATATGAGCAAACCTGGGTGCAGTTGGAACAAATTATGTTTCAAGTCCACTATAGTATTATGGTACATTGATTTATATATTTTTTCAGAAAATCAATCCAACAACAGCCAGACCCGGTGTTGCTAGAACTAGTCTTTGACAATAATGTGACTTTTCTATTGTAAAAATGCTCTAAAATATAAACCATGAGCAACTTTAAAATACGAATAAATCAAAAATGTTCCCAACACACGCAGATGGTGAAAATAAATCCTAATAGTCCAATACGACATATAGCAAGACCTTTGATAAATCCTACAACATTGAACATGACTGTCAGGGTAGTTCTGATTGAACACTCACAGGACCCATATGTGGTGGTGAAGTCAAAACGTGTGACCTCGCGGCGGCCGAATTGGAGGATGCTGATGAGTTGACCCTCGTAGGTGACTCCAGGACGCAGCCCGCTGATGGTGTAGGAGTTCAGGTTTCCCGGGATCACGGCCTCCCTCCAAGGAGCACGAGTATTTTTCTAGAATCAAGTGAAATATATTGTTTTTTATCTCACCTTAATGAGTTTTATACTATTTATGGCTTTTTAGACTTGTTGTTTTAATTCGATGTTTTATGTGCAGCAAATGTTGACAAAATGTGCACCAACTAGATGAATAGTGTATAATTAAATGTGCACTATGAAACTTTTCTGATGAAGGGTCCGCCACCCGCTGGTCTTCATGATAATGCAATTGCTTCGCCTGGAATGCATCTGGAATGCATTAAACACATCTATCTCCATAGAGACAAGCAAACAAGCACACCATCAAGTTATAGGTCAGATCTGTGGAGGGGGACATGAACCTCTCACAGAAAAGTTACATAATGCACCTTTAAACATTGAATGCTTGGAGATAGAAGTCTCCTTGCTTTCCTGACACAACTCTTGGTTCTTTATCCAAACTTGGAACTGGTACAAAAATGCTGGCTTATGAACTCTTCTGACAGGTAAACATATAATAATAGCAATTCGTCCAAAATGAAAGCATAATTGAAAGGAAGTCTGAACATGTATAATATTATTCAAAAGTAATAGAGCATATACATTTATAGAACGTCAATATTGAGAGTGTATTTTGGACTTGGGATCCCTTTGAGCCACATCCTGTTTCTCTGAGTATTTAGACGTTAGTACCTTTCCAAAGAGTAGAAAAACTAAGCATTGAAGTCACAGCATGAAAGGGCGATGTTGAGGGGAAACTCAGCTCTCCAAAAAACACATGTAAAAAGCCCGTAAAAGGAAGTCTGTTGGACTTCAATTATGTTTGAAAACATTCCAATGCCTCCACCATCTTTGAGGTTTTCAAAAAGAGAAAGTCAAGAGGGGAAGAGCAGCTTGTGTTGTGTATGCAGAATATTAGGATCATTTTATGACAGGGTTATCATTTTTAATGCCTCATGTTCCAGTGAAGCAATGACCTCATCCAAACTGTAAAAAAGATTTGCACAGATGTTTTTTTTCACTCACATGAAACACCTGTAAAAACCATAAACATGACCATAACTGTACATTTAAAGATGTACTTGTACTGTCCTCTCCAAACGAGCTGTAAAACAGCTGCAATACATCCAGAACGCTGCGGCTCGGGTCCTGACTAGAACCAGGAAGTACCATCACATTAGTCCTGTTCTCAGGTCTCTGCACTGGCTCCTGTGGCTCAGAGAATAGACTTTAAAGCAGCTCTGCTTGTGTACAAGTCTCTCCATGGCCTAGCACCAAAGTAGTGCCATATGAACGATCTCGGACTCTGAGGACCTCAGGGAAAGGTCTCCTGCTGGTGCCCAGAGTCAGGACTAAACATGGACCGGCCTCCTGCTGGTGCCCAGAGTCAGGACTAAACATGGACTGGCCTCCTGCTGGTGCCCAGAGTCAGGACTAAACATGGACTGGCCTCCTGCTGGTGCCCAGAGTCAGGACTAAACATGGACCGGCCTCCTGCTGGTGCCAGAGTCAGGACTAAACATGGACCGGCCTCCTGCTGGTGCCAGAGTCAGGACTAAACATGGACCGGCCTCCTGCTGGTGCCAGAGTCAGGACTAAACATGGACCGGCCTCCTGCTGGTGCCCTGTTTCAGTTTTATGCAGCTAAAATCTGGAACAGTCTTCCTGAAGATGTGAGACAGGCTTCTACTCTGACAATGTTCAAATCTAGTCCAAAAACAGTTCTGTTTAGCAGTGCATATGACTGAAATTATTTTATTTGCACTCTTCTTTCTTTTATGTCTCAAACTGTTCTGTGATTTCTGTCAAGTCTTTGTGATTTTAATGATTTTTTTTCTGTTGTGTGAAACACTTTGAATAGCCTTGTGTACAAATTGTGCTTTACAAATAATAATCTTGCCTTGTTTTGCTTCGTCTTACTTAGTCATTAAAATATGCAGTATGAGTGTATATTTTATACGCATGGACCATATGTTTGCACTCTGTCTCCTTAATAAAATTGTATAAATTAATGTTTTTTTATTTAAAATATCTCATCATAATGGAATACACACCAATGTACTGTTAAAAAAATACAGGTGTATACAAAATACAGGTTTTCCCTAAATTTTCAAATTCATTTAGTTTGAAAGAGGGAAACGAAGCACATACATACACTGAGATAATATAATCTAGTCCACCATATACTCATGTGTTTTTTTTTAAATCTAATGTATTTTGTTTTGTAAATCATACACATACGTCACTGATTTCTCAATTAAAGTGATCAAAGATGTCTGTAAGAATTCACAAACGCATAACTCACGATCCTCCATTTAAGGATGTACTGGGTAATGTGGACCGATGTCGGGGCGTTCCACTGGATTGGATGAGAGTCCGGCTGCTTCCCTGCCTCCGTGATGATCACCTGCACCGGTCTGTAGCCGTCTGAAAGCGCCATGATTCATCACATTTACAAGAAGATGTGAGAACGCTTAGAAATAGAAACCTAGGCAGTGCTATGTCAGTGAAAGATGCTTGGCTCAGTTTTATATTTGGGACAAAACCAAATCCCCAGATGGTGCTAAACCCGGGCCGACACCCACGGATATCTTCAAGTCCCATTTAACATCACTGCTCTACATTCATCACTGTTTGGCTTTCCTGTGATCTCATGAGGACAAGCATAAACTACTGTGGTACATGCACTTTTAAAATTGGTCGTGTGAGCAAAGATTGATACTTGTCACCAATTTGATATGTACAAATTACTGCGGGATATGTAAATTAGAAATAAAGTTTGAGTTTACAATTTACAGTAAAAAATCAAATCTTTAAACTATACACAGACAAATATATATCTCTAAAGGATAAAAGGATTTTCAATACTTCTTACAATACAAACAATTCAATACCAAGGAACAGGCTTCATACACATTTTTATCCCATAATGTGAAGAGAAAATGCTCTTAACTTTTAGAATAGAATGCAATTTTCAATGCAAAAGGTCAAAATGTGTTTATGCTTTTTTAAAGTATTGATACAAATGAATATCTAATTTCAGTACTGGTTTTGGTACCAATTACCGGTAGTATCAACATTTTGTGTTTTTATAATGCTATATGTGATATATATAAATATACTGTATATGAGCTACTGTGTTTTGTGATGAGAGAATGATGAAACGGGTGAAATAACAGGCCGGTAAGTATTTACTTCTCACCACTCCTATAGTGTAGTGTTTTCTGTTAAGGTTTGGTGTGTAGTGCTTAATAAATGTTTTTGCATTTGTTTATACGTCTCATCAATTCAGACTTTAGAGCAGATTGTTTTCTTACCTGGGGAGGTCTGCAGGGGCTCACATCTCAGCTCTCCATTCCCGTTCCCGTAGCAGTAGCAGCGATAGTGGATGCCATGTATACTTTTATCCCACGACTCTCCGACCTGATAGAAGGCTTTGGTCTGAGGTTCTTGGCACTGATCTGATTTTGCAAAACCAAAACGTTTCAGACTGACTTAACCGTGCCAAACTTTTCCCAAACTATAATAAACCGTTTACATACCAATTGCATCGCACTTCCAGCGCCCACGCCCCTGTCCAAAGCAGGTGCAGTTCATCATGTACCCCGCGTCATGGCGTTTGGAGAACTCCTGGTTGGTTTCGTAAGTGTATCCTTCCACAATGCACTGGTCTGGTTTACAAGGCCAAAGGGAAAAGAGAAATCCAGTTAAAAAATAGTTCATGAGCTCTGGGGTTGTATTAAATAACTGCTATATACAGCTTTGACAGATTTATAGACGCTGTGGGTATTGTTTTTTTCTAAACTAGAGTAGTAACATTATTATTCCAGGTGTGTTGAGGATTAAAATGGGAATAGGAAGGAGGACTATAGAAGCAACAATATACTGTCTCCACTGGGTCATATTGTGCAGTTTATGCCTCATGTTTCAATCTTCTCTAAAGTCTTAATGCTAGAAAACACATTTTAAACATGTTTTTCATGCCTTCTGCAAATCTAATCGCAAAAAGTGCTGGAAAATTGCAATTACTTATTTTTCCAAGTACATTCAGCCCTATTTCAGAGGTGGACAATGTTTAGAAGATAAAATCAAAGAGGAAAGACAGACTGTTTGGCCATGAAACAGTCATACATTATTTCTGTAGAGTTTGCAGCATTTTAGAAAACCTATCCATAAGATCAAAGAAGGAAATTAGGTTTGAAATGAAGAGGGTGAAAAGACAAACTAAGCTCTGGGCTCTTGTCATATAACTCGAGAATATATATATATATTTTTTTTGGACAGTTTCATAGTAAGTCCCGACCTCGCAGCTGGGAGTAAGCGATGCAGCTCCACTCTCCGCGGCCGCTTCCCAGACACGTGCACTCCATCATGTGACCCATGACGTCGTGCCGTTTGTCCCATTTGTCTCCAACACGACGCATGACTCCATCGCTCGTGGTGCAAACTTCTTCGTGAGCTACAAAGAAAAGGGAGGAAAGAAAGGACAGGGTGTACAATTCAAAGTCAGTATGTTTTATATCAAGTTTTTTTTGAAAAGGCATGACATAGATACAGTTTATTCCATTCCCGGCAACACTTATCTGTGTCTATGCTCTGTAAATTATGGTTACTTAATCAAAGTTAGCATGAACATCTATGGGAACCAGAGTTGAAGATTGTTTAAAGAGAATTAAACAAAAGGAAATCCAGCTGTGTTTGTTTTAATTATTTTTAAATGATTGTATGCCTGGATATCTCAAAACCTTCATCATTTAATCAGAGTACAAACCTGTACACCTTTCTTTTTAATCCTTTCACATCTTCCGGGCTTGGGACGAGCGTAAAATTCCAAACAAAAAAAACTTACACTGGCTTTTATACACCTATTATAGATTATTAAGAAGGAAATTATTATATTAAAGGGACTAAACATCTAAGCATTTGCAACTAAACTGTGTAAGTGGTGTTTAAATTGCATTCTCTCTGAACCCATGTCAATTTATGGGCATTTTAGTGCAAACTAACTTAATTTGCAGCTTTGTGGTCTAAAACTGTGCTGCCACCAATGGCCTAACAATGGACGATGACATCACATGCCTCTGCTGTGATTAGACACCAGCCTGTAGGGCGGAGTTCGAAGCCCCTCCTCCTCCTTTAGTCCTCCAGGCACTGCCCAGTTTAACAGCTCATTTGAACTGTGACTGTGGGTGGCTTTTAGGTGTTTGGACCAATTCTAAGTCAAATTTAAACTACACGAGAACTGAAAAGGAAGTAGCTTTGTACTCACCAGCCATGGGACAGAATCCGAATTTCTGCTCGCCATCGTAGTTGTAGGTCGTCCCGCACCACCTCATTCCGTCCCGTCGACCATCAGCAGTGCAGTCAGTGTAGTTACGGCCGCTGTACAGATACGGGAAGTGGCACAGGGCACCGTTGGAGTTCCCGCCTCGAGTTGCCGCAATGGCTAGAGGAATAAGATCGCTCATTCAATAGATAATAATTGATCAGAAATAGTAACAGATATTTAGAATATCTTCAAAACATCTAAAAATGATTAAAGAGATGACATGAGAACAAGGCACCTATTTTTGCCTTTACAGCAGTATATTGATTTAGATTAGTGTTGAAGCAATACTAACATTCAAAATTTGATTTTGATACAATGGTAAAAAATACAAAATGTAATAGATAATAGTAGTTCCTAAAAATGTTCCATGCGGTTGTATACTCAAAGCCGATTTATGTATTTTTTCAGTCTTATAATCTGGATATTTGTTTTTTTTTAATACACTAATTCAGATACATAGAATAATTGAATGACATCGACACTTACTATACTTCTCAGTGCAGAATGAGTATTGCTGGTCTGTTTCATAGTCAGAGGTTGTGGAGCACCAAAGCTGACCGTCAGTGCGTCCATCAGAAGTGCAGGAGTAAAAGGTCTTTCCCATGAACACAAATGGAAACACACAGGGCTGTCCATTGGAGTTCCCCCCATATGCCTGGCTAGTGGCTTCTGTAAAAACAATGGAGAGGACAATTAATCTAAATACAGTATATTATGTTGTTACTTTGTTGAGACACAAGCTGTGAAAAAACCTGGAATAAATGAGTAAACTATGTATACCAAATTTACTGACGGACTAATGTAATTTAATCCTAATCAAACCATTAAATGTGCAATAAGTAACTTTTCTAGTGAGGTTCACCACCTACTTGTCTTGATGAAGATGTCATTATTTGTATTGTTTTATTGTTGAAAAAAAGATTTCCAGTGGTACAAAAGTAAAGGCCCTGTATTATTTTTCACTTTAATAACTTTTATAGCAGACACTTTTCACTTTTACTTCACTGTATCTGCAGATATGAGTATTTCTACTCCACAATATTTTTTAAACTCAAAAGTGTAGTACTTTTCTTTAGGGTTTGAGATGCCTGAAATGGCCATGGTTTTGACAAAAATGTATAAATACGATGAATTTGGTCACATCCTTTGACCAAACATCAACATTTTTTTTTTTAATAAAGAGGAACATTTGACGCTTTAATAGTTCTCAAAATTGACTTACTCTAAAAGCACATTTACAAAAAAATTTAAGTGATACTTTTACTTTTATTTTTTTCTCGTGCTTGTACTTTTACTTAAGTAACAGACATACTTCTTGTGGGACAAGCAGGTGACGGACCTTCCACCAGATACATTAGTGCTTCTGTATGGGCATTGTACATAAATGATCGTAATATAATGAGAAGCTCAACACATAAAAGGTCATTGGCAAACACATACCCCACTCCTGACAGGTGACTCCGTTGCCCAGGCAGGTACAGAGCATCTGTTTGCTGCCCTGGTTCCTGATCCATCTCTGTCCATCAAAGTAAGAGGCTCCGGAGTCAGTTTTGCAGGTTCCTTCGAGCTGAGGCTGAGGCAGAGTCTTAGGCAGCACCGGGGTCAACACTGGGGTCACGACCAGAGTACCTGAGCCTGTCAGCCATCATAACAACAATGAGAAATAATGATGGTTCAAAAGGTCATGGGCCAGCTGCATATCTATAGCAGATTGTTAAAGAGACTTAACACAGTCAATACAATAGGCCTATAAACAAAATAGACAACATAACACAAGCTACAAACATGTTCAGTTAAAACATTTATATTGAAGTGAATTATATTGTGTTAACTTTTCCTTATGGAATATTTTGTTGAATAAATGTATATATATTCTAAACGATCATCTCAAATTGTTTGCTTTGGATCAACAATTAAAACTGTTAAAACAATTACATTTGTTTTTATTGATCGCTCTGAGATTCTAGAAAATGCTGTGAAGAGAATATTCCGCCTAACTGTTATGTTACTAAAGATTCTGCTTAATGTCCCACCTTGTTGAGCGTCTCGCTCACATTTCCACTCCCCGCGTCCGTTGCCCAAACACACGCACTCCACCATGTGTCCATCAGTGTGCATTTTGCTCCAGGTCTGTCCAATACGATACGACTGCTGCATGGCCTTGTCATTGCAACGGTCTAAAAGTCAGAGAAACACTTACTATCCAGTCCAGTGACGGAGTTGAATATTCAGTTTTGAATTGGTCACTCTGAAACCCATGGATGGGTTTGAACCTCCTAGACTTTAATAGATTGCATAACGGATAAAAGAAACAAGGATCACAGAGATGAAAGCAGAAAGTCTAGTCCATGACTAGGGATGCACTGATGGTCCAGAAATGTATATTGATCGTCTGGCTTTAATGTATCTGCTGATTTCCAACATCAACAGAAACTTAACATTAACCACAATTAACTTACCTCAAAATTGATAAAATCATGTTCTTGACTATTATCTATATGAAACGTTCTAGCCAATCAATTGTTCATGGATTGGTAATGCCAGTATCAGTGCATCCTATACCCATTACATTAGATATGTTGCTGAAGTTATCATTTCTAACAGTTGAAAAGCTTAAATTAAAAGTCTGCTTCATGCACATACTTCTGGATGAACAGGTGATGCGCCCGTTGCCCTCGCCCACACAGGTGCAGTCCAGCATCATCCAGCCCTGGTAGGATTTCTCCCACGTCTCGCCAACCGTGTATGAGGATGCACCGCCATTGTCGTAGCAACGCTCAGCTGCACATGAAAAAGACAAGGTTAAGAAGTGCTACCAGCATTCAGCCCAAAAAGGTTACAGATGAATATAAATCTAACATCGTGATTCAGTGTTTGGTGCTGCTCTGTCCACAGTCCCCCTCCCACTCCTACTATTGGTCAGCTTCTGCCATGCTCCAGAGCGTGAGGGGCGGATCTAACCAATCATAGTGAGGTGTAATTTGCAGAAGAAAATATGAATTACTTTTTAAAACAGTATAGTAGCCAAACTGTCTCGAGTTCCCCCTAAGCTTTGTCTCACACTGGTACTCTTAACTCTGCTTTTAGGAAAATAAATGGGATTTCTAATGGTATATTGTCAATTATTACAACTATATTTTTTTGTTTTAATTAAATGTATGTCCCAAATCTTCCAAAACGATGGAAAAATGTACCACAAATATGTTTTATTCAGATAATGGGCCTGTTACATTTCCCTTATACTTTTACAATCTGAAACCATTCCAAGTCACGGTAAGTGCTCATCATGATCAAGGCTTGTGAAAACATTGGGAAAGGGAAACCCAGATGAACTTGTGATTTATCTGATGTCACTAAATACACAAATATTTGCACATGTAACACAACAGGCGTCACAGAAATACCCCATGCACATTTCTCATTCGTAGGATAAAGTGGTGGAATTGCTAAAACCTTTTGTTATAATAATAAGTATGATAATGTACTGACCCAGAGGTTTGCAGGTCCACTCTCCTTTGCCATTCCCCAAACAGACACACTCCAGCATGTTGTTCTGAGTCTCGTGAGGCCTTTGCCAAGTGTCTCCAATTTTGTACGACCTCCCGGCTTCATGACAGCGGTCTACAAACAACACGCACTTGTCACTTTCCAATTGTGGTACAAGCATTTCATTTCGGGAGTCAATGCGGTTGTTTTAACTTGATAATAATGACACTCACTTGCGATGGTGCAGCTGATTTTGCCGCGGCCGGACCCGAGGCAGGAGCAGTCCCAGATCATGCCGTCCTTCGGCCGCTCGTAGGTTTCCCCGACGCGGTACGTCCGGTCATTGTACTTGTCATAACACGTCTCCTCAACTGTGGCACGGGGCAGGAGGATAACGAAAGGTCAAGTAAATATTATGCATGTACAGTTTATGAACTTTAGGCTTTTTGTCGCCACTGACCTGCTGGTTTAGTTTTACACTTGATGCCCGATGCGCCGCTGCAGGTGCACAGCAGTGTACTCCCGCGGTACGGCTTCTCCCACTGCTCATTCACCCTGTACGCCACCCCGTTCTCCTCACACCCATCTGACCAATGCAAAAGCAACATGATTAGTTTAAATAAGACGCAATGACAGATCGAAGCATCAGTGACGTGGCCACAGGTCGGAAGGATCTGTGCCGAAGCCTAATTGCCTCTCCAATTACGCACGACATTTCCACAAGAGCTACAAAAGGAATAAAACAAATGTATAGCTTTGAAATCCTATAAAGTCTCACCTGAAGTCCCCGCTGCTATTTCGTGTAGCTGAGGATACACTTGATACTGTCCAGTCTGCCTTCTGTTTTTGTTGTTCCCCGAGTACGCGCCCGTGACGCACAGCGCCGCCAGCAACACAGCGAGCGCCTTTGCCATGTTGTGGAAAGATGTGCACAAAGGATAAAAGGAAATTTAAGCGAGGTTAAAAGGAAGGGAAAACTGCAGATATTGGTGTTTGGAGAGACCCTTGTGTTCCACTCCTGCTGCTGCTCTTCGGGCGGTGTGTGTCCGCCGCGCAGCTCTTGCACCAGGCCGAGCAGAGGTGCGCGCTCTGCCTTTATACGGGACGCGTGGCCGCAGCCCGGGGAGGGAAGGGGAGGACTCTGACTGGAGATGGTGAGCCATGCGCCCACTTCGCACTTAAACAACACTTTTAGAGGATAAAACATGACCTGAAACGTGACGCGTGGTCGAAATATGCTGGAAGTTTCGCTGATGCTGATGGGAAGGCATAAAAGGTCAATTGTTCCATCATGATCAAGTTTATTTGGGGCAAAATAAGCGTATACAGAAGGCTATGGATGCATTGTCTTGACGTGTTTTGCTGCAGGCATCCAGCATTTTGTATTTCCATGCAAACTTAAGCCTTTCTCCATTACACAACCGGGCTGATTTTGACTAATGACCACGCAATTATTATGTTATGGTTTGTCTCCATCAGTTGACTGCTGAATAGCTCAGATTCTTGGCTGCAGTTTTGACGGCTCTTGTACACAGTTTTAATGATATAAAGCTGTGGGTTTGACCTGTGTAATGGTCACTTAAATCGTTCCTAACTCAGACACACCCAGACACTTACTCACTGTTTCTGCTCCCAGTGCAGCACATCCATCAAACTGTCTCCCCTCTTCATTTGTCTGGTTCAGAAAAGAAAACGTAATATGGTCTGTAAAAGTCATTATGGCCCAAACAGTAGATCTTTATCAGCCTGCAGTGCAAATGTAATTATCCATTTATTTTCTCAAAGATAAGTGATCTAAAAGTTCACTGGGAATGGACAAACATGACATGTGTTCCTTGTACATTGAAGCTAATGAATGATCACATAACGACTGGTTCTTTCTTTCTTTGACCCTTCACTAAGAAAAATACTCTTGTGAATTTGCTCTCTCCAAATGATTCAATGGCATTTTACCACATGCAGGGAAAATTGAAATGATGCTTTTGGGAGGGCATCTGTTGTAAAAGTTTCTTCTTTATTTGTGCTTGGTTATGTGCCTAAATTAAACCTCAGAGTATTAAATTAAAACGGTCAGCTTTAATTTTGTGCAGACCAACAAAAATGGTCAGCCCCTAAATGTTTATATGCAGGTCATTTTCCATTTTTCCAAATTTGACTTCAAATTGAATTGTCTTGTTATTACTTAAAAGTGTCTAGTCTCTGGGTTAATGCGTGGCCCTTTTACCGTCATGCCTCTGCCCTAAAACTCATTACAGACAGACATTGGTTTGGTGCCAAATTCAAGTCGTTTCAGTTCAGCAGTCTCTCCTAAATGCCTCACTCATGTTTGTGGTGCGGAGGGAGCCACTGTGAGTCTGAGTTTGGGTCATTCCTGTCCAGGGCTGGTCCAGAGAGCGGAGGCCGAGGAGGACAGAGAACAGTAGACATCCCAAGGAAAACAGTGAGGCGCACAGTGGGACTCTTCTTTGTTTTAAAAGACACAATGTAGGAGTGCAATATCACAGAAGCTAAATGTCTGTATTATGTAGCTTTATTTGTTTTAAAACACTTTTGGATTCACCTGCCTAGTAAGATGGTAAAGATAAGAAGAGAGAGCCATTGTTTGTGCCACAATGGGGCAAAGAACATGTCAGCCATAAAATAACTCATCAGTTCAGGTTATTGTCAATATAATCTAAGTGTAATTCAGTTTATCAGAAGCATTGCCGTGACCTCAGTCTCAGTGTTTTCTATGAAATCTAAAATACCACTTGAACAAAGTTTATATAGAACATAATATTAGTTACATAATATTTCACCTGATTGTAAACATGCAATTTGTTGTCGCAATCTTAAGAAGAAACTTCATAATATATAAAGAGAAAAAGGCTATAAGGATATATACTATTTGCAGGTGGTACATTAAGTTCAAATTTCGAAGAAATTATGTAATTGAGCTCTATACGATTTATGAGCAGCCTCTGGCGGCGTGCCTGGTCTGTATCATGATGTTTCACCTCATGCAGGCTTCATACAAAGCTCCTACAACAATTGTGATTTATGGTCACTGGGCTTTGTTTTGTAATGTGTTACTAAGAGTCATTTGTTACAAGTGAAAGTCACAGTAATTTGCAGTAATTTTCATAACACCGTTTTAGGTAAGATGAGATAATACCAACTACAATCACAAAGGGTCAGTAAACATATTTATTGTCAAATAGAGAGACTTTGTTCCTAAAACTTCCATATCAGTTGTTAATTGCTACAGCTCCAGTGCCTTAGTGGAGGTTTGTCAATGGTCCCAATTTTACACAGCATCAGTAAGTTACATGCATTGATTCACTAAAAGTATTGATGCTTATTGCTTTTCCTTAAGTGGACAAGAAACTTGAACCAAAACATGTGCTGATGCTTTAGATCATTTGTACATTATAGACTTGTCAGTACAACATTAAAAGTCTTGCCATGCCCCCAAAAGCAGTCATTATGAAGTAGATTAAGAGTTGCCAGCACTTGTTCCATGACTCATGTGTTTTTTTACTTACATGACTAAAAGAACAATTGTTGAGAACAGCTGCTAAGTTTTGCGCCAACATTTAAGTATAACCAGAATTTATTACAGTTCTGTGTCATGGTGAATGGACAAAGGTAGAGTTAGAACGTTGCAGCTGGGACAGTTTGTGTATTAAGGGAGTAGAGGAGGGGTTTAAAATAGAAGTAGGCTTTATGTACAAAAAGGGTGAAGCTTGGTGAGCAGATGTGACTGAGGTTTAGACTATTCTGTTCTGATTTTAACAGCTTGAGCTATTGTTTGTTTGGATGGGAACAAAAATATGCACTGTATTTTTATTAGCACAGCAGTCTATTTGGAGGTCCCAGCAAGGAGGGTCTTTGGGTTGAGAGTTCATCTTTACAGTGTCGGAACAGCTAGTTTGTAATGTCTAAAGCCGCATGTTACAATGTACAAGTGATCAAAATTGAGAGTTGGACTGATTGATTAGTCAGAATAATTTTGACTATGTGACTATGTATTGTTGTAATCGTTGACTTTTAATCTTTTACATATTTAAACAGACAAAAAACAGAACATACAAAAACGTCAGAGAGAAAAGAAAAGCACAAGCAGCATAAGACATTCTGTAGAGTTAAGTCTGTATTGCCCGGTGTCTCAATTGGTCTAAAGTTTGTCAAATTAGTCCATTAGTCCAAAGGTAATCTTTTCCATTTTTTTCTTCTTTACATTATGTCAGTCCAGTCTTTGATTGTTCAGTTTGTGTCATCCATTACTTGATTAGGGCCTTTTTCTTTTCCCTGCCGCCAGAAGTATGCTCAAATGTTTATTGTGTCCATGGCAGGAGTTTTGAGACCCAAATACACAGTTCTGAAGTCAATTCTGAAAACAGTTTGCAATGTTATGTTCTCTTTGTCTCAAAACACATGACTCGCCGCTTGGCGAGCACAGGTCCTGCAGCAGCAACCAGTACTCCCCTGTGGTCCAGAAATTTGATTATTTTAGATTGATTCTAAGGTATTTGATCGGAAAAAAATATTAACTAGTGAGATAATCATCCTAATTTAGAATGAATGTTTGATTTTCTGTGTCTGAGCTAGCTTAAGCTGCCCACTGCCCAAGATGGACCGCCATACCCCCAAAGTACGTGTTGAAATTGTCAATTAATAAATGCAGACCTATGCTTTTTCACAATGCATATACGTACATGATATGGAAAAGTGTTGGTCACATCAATATTAAAGAGGAACCCACTTTGCAGAAGTCCAGGCTCAACCCAAAGGTGAAAAAGTGATTGAGCAACACATGTCATCATCTGTCTCCGTCAGAGCTCCTGCAAGTGTGAATCAGCAGTTTGTGCTCAGGATGTGAAGATGTGTCGGAGCTGACGACAAGCGCATGAACTCGAAGCATCTCCAAAACATTCCACAACAACCTGCAACCAGGAAGTGTTGCCCTGGAAACAGAAGAGGTGTGGCCTCAGCAGAAACATTTCAGCTTGTAACGTCCAAGGATGAATTACTGTCTCTGATGATGCACAGGGAAAGTCAAGGGGCAAAGGGTCCAAGTACAATGTTCAATATGTCAGCCATAAAATAACTCATCAATTCAGGTTATTGTCAATATAATCTAAGTGTAATTCAGTTTATCAGAAGCACTGCAGTGATCTCAGTCTCAGTGTTTTCAGTGAAATCTAAAATGCAAAACAGCTTTATAATGATTGCACTCATTACAAATCCAGGAAATATTGTCCTTTGTCAACCACATTTGGCTTTGAACTCTTACATCTCTGGATTAAAATTACATTACACTTACTTGCAAATGTTTGCCGTAGGCCTGAGCTGTGTCTATTTGTGTCTATGCTTATTTCTTAGTAGTAACTCCATTTAGAATTAGATTAGAAATGTTCTATATTTTCACTTGAGCTCTCATTTGGTTATCAACTGAATTAGATGTTACACAGTGCATTTTCTCCTTCCACCCTGGAGGAGACACACCAGAATAACAAAACTGAGGAGGTCCAGTGACTGGATTAGGACCTTTACAGAAATCACTGTCACTCCATCATGGCATGCAAGGACTTTGCAAGGAATTCAATTATTTTTGCGCTTACGAATGTTACTTGAATAAATGGTGTAATTCTTCATTCTGCCCCCTCAAAACACGGAGAAAAGCCACTCTTCTGATTTGCACAACATGGATTACAAAACATTACAAAACAACACAAAATGTCAACAGATATGTTTGAAGTTGAATTGAGTCAAATGCCTTAATCAAGATCATGCATTTCTTTTTTCTTTTCATAATCTAGCGGCGTTGGTCCACAATGCCATGACTAGAGGAATAGAAGCTCCCATATCTGACCATTTGATTCAAACTAAAGTATTTGTGCAATCCTCATTATTATTATTCACAGTTAATTTAGCAACATTGTTCTATTTTGTCACACTTAAATATAAGTCTCATTTCAACAGGAAAGGACTCAGCAGGGATTGTACGGGCAAAGATTGTGAATTGTTTAGTTTGACCTTTTGATAGCATCTGTCAGTCTCTCAATCAGACTGACAAAGTGCAGAAAGGCAAAGAGGACTCTGGGGTCACCGGGAAGATTTAGTGCAGGTCTAAAAGAGAAGTGTCCGGAAAATCTGCCATCTCTGAAGTATGTTTGACTGGAAACAGCCAGGGATGGAAAGTATCTACGGTAATCATAAATACTGTCATTGAGTAGCATTTTAGGACACTTGTACTTTTTAGTAGACTTTTTAAAACACACCGACAAACACACATACTAACACTGGATCGCTTGCTCTGATTGGACAAAAATGTGTAGATTGCGCTTTAGGACTTCATTAAGCTTGAAACTGAAGTTCTATAAAAGAGCAAATAGACTTCTCAAAGTGCATTCGAGAAGTCTGATGCATAGTTTCAGTTTTTACTTTTTTAAGTCATGTGCTTTTTCATATTTTCAGTACTCTTTCCACCACTGGCAGCTGATATAGTTACATTATCATTTCTCACCCACTTTTCATTAAAACCCCATAAATCACACATATGTACATTATTTGCTGGTAGTGTTGATGATGTTAGCTTGCCAAAAAATCACAATGAAACCATTTTAGTTTGCTTTAATAAGTGTTTGCGTGATATGCTCATTTGGAAAGTGTTTCTTTTGTCCACAAACAATGATGACAATTGTATTTGGTCTTGTTTAATAATGTGTTTTATTGGACACTAGGAGCAGTTCATAAACATATACATCTTTCACATTGAAAATATGCTGCACTTTTTAAAAAACACCACAAGAATCCACATTTTAGTGAGAGTTTCCCTTTCATAATTCAGCAAATAGACTTTTCTAACATAGTTTCCAAAGCCACAGGTACAGGAAATATAATTGCGTGCTGTGTACATAGCTGTGAGCTTCACCATTACTCACTCTGTCCCGTCTAGACACCGGCCCCGCTCACCTGAGGCTGAGGCCTGACTCTCACCTCAGAGGAGTGGAACCCCTCATCAAAGCAAATATATTTTTGTTTGAGTAAATGCAATGAGCACTGCCACTGCTATAAACACGCAGACGCAAACAAATAGCCGAGCAAATAACATTTATGAATGAAGATGGAGTAATATCCTCTGCTTAGGAAGGGGTCTTTCTGTGTGGAGTTTTAATATTCTCCCCTTGTCTGGGTGTGTTTCCTAAAACAGGCAATAGTAAGACACCACTCTCTACTTGCACTTTGCATTGATGAGTCAAATGCAGAGGAGGAATTTCCCAGGATAGAGCAAATAAAGTTACCTTGGATCAATAAAGTTAAAGTTTAAATCTTATGGGGGTAAAGGTAAAAGACAGTGAGCCGGAGGTTTGATTCATATGGGAGAAATTGCAGGGTTGGTGCAGCAGCAGCTGATGATGAACCATGAGTGTTTCTTTATTCACAGTTCACACTTGGACATAAACACACCTGTGGCTCTCCTCAGAGCCGGTGAAGCAGAATGTGTCAAATACTTGTCATGCTTTACTTTTTTAATGTAATGTTTCCAGTCTGTTGTGTGGTGAATGATGCTCTGACCCATCCATCGGTTTATCCCGGGCAGAGTCGCCCCAAACTTTCCTTCCCTTTTTTTTAAAGGATTGTTTTGTTTTTATTTCTCTGTAGTGCAGCGTGAAGCAGGGATGAGATCTGTCCTTCCCTCACTCGTGAACAAGACCCTGTGAAACGTGACCTTCTCCACTCCGGGTAAGGACCCTCCTGGAGAGGACAAGACATCTTTTCCCGGGGGAGAATCATGGCCTTGGATTTGGAGGTGCTGGTTTTCCTCCCGGTCGCTTCACGCTTGGCTGCATGTTGGAGGTCCTGGCTTGATTAGTTACCCGTCATGATTAAATATGAATATGAATGTTTGTCTGTCTCTGTGGCACTAAGGCACATTTGATCCTGATCATGACATTATTGAAATAGAAGGAGAACACCCAAGATTGAGTTTTTAACGTGTCAGATTTTGTATGAACACACCTCTTAATATGCAATAATTTGTCCTTTAACCTTTTTGTGCTTTTCTGGGCCCGGCTGGTCCAATTAGTATGATTTTCATCAGAAGCTGTCCCAGAAGTCGCCCCAAGGATCCTCTCAGAGTGAGGGAGCGCCTCGCCTCACTTTGGACAGTAAGATGAATTCCTGCAATATTTATGAATTCAGAAAATCACAATAATGTAAATCATCAAACTGGCTTCTCCAGGTTCCCCCGGGCCGCCTCATAGAGATGACTACATTTGTTCTCTTGTATCTTTGATTGTGTCCTTTTGTCACACTTAGTTCTTGTGAATACACAGACTGACCATGTAGACGTCAAACAGCCTGGATTTACGGCATTGTTTCCCAGCAAAACATCGAGTGCTTCGGCAGAAAACATTAAAGATGGAAAAGGACTTCTTAAATCTTTCCTCTCCAACCACTAAGTACATGTTAGAACTCACTACTACAAGCCTGTTAAAACCAAAACATATTCAATGAAAGAGGGAACAACTTACTCACTCCAGCCAGGAATTAAATGTTGTGTGTCCTTTTTGTATTTACAGGAATAAAGCAAGAAGACATTGCAAAAGCGCTCAAAAATGAATGATGCGACTTTTCCACTTTCAAGAAAAAAACATTACATAATATGCTCTGAATTCCAAAACTATGGTGTCCAAAGTTTTTGGATTGAATTGAAATTGTATTATTTTTCTTCTAAAATGGCCACAATTATGATCATATTGTGAATTGACATCCCGAAAAGTAAATGTGACCAGAAGCTCATATATTAGTCCTTGTAATGGTTAATATTGGAAACAGTGCCTGGCTTTGAGTCAATGTTTTTGCGATGGTCCATCTTTCAACACAAACCTCACAAAGTTAGCAAACGTATTTGTTTGACCCAATCTTGCAATGTCACTTTGAAATCTAAGATGCTGACAGTGTTCCAGATCTTTAAAAGTCAGGACGTTTTGAGAAATCCAGCACAACATTTTGAGAAAACTAAATCCATTTGACCTCAGATGTTTACTAGAAATACAACATTCAAACGTGTAGATGTGAGTAAATGAGGATTGTTGTCTTCACCCCAGCTCAAACACAGGTCAGTCAGTCCCTGCAGCGTGACGTGAGTTCAGGAGGGAAAAGTTCAGTCTTGAGGTGTTCACACTTCAGAGAGACTTATGGCAGACATCAATCACGGCTCACAACCAGACATAGATCTAACAGGAGCTTTCAAGCCACTATGATATTCAAAAAACCCTTTCAAAATCTGCTAAGCTTAACTTATCAATTTTTGCACAACTTTCAGACCAATCTAAATATAACTGTTACTGTTGGAGCTGAGTTAGTCGTGGAGGTCTTTAGTCACTGCTGAGGCCACGTCTGTAAAGCACAATGAGCCTGCCCATTGCCTAATCATAGAACATTTAATTTAAGAGACGTGAAAGTTTAGCTGTATTTTTGCCATCCTTTTTTTCTCCTTCTTAAAAAATAAAATAAAATAAAATAATGGGCCCAAAGTCACTGGGATAGGCTCCAGTCACCCGTGACCCCTAATGGGAAGAAGCGGTAGAAAATGAATGAATGTATAAAATAAAATTTAAATTTAAATTCAAATTTTAAATTGCATTAAAAATGCATTATTTAATTTAAATTAAATTAAATAATGCATTTGATTATTATTATTTTTTAATTTTGAACACTCAAAGATGCTTACAATGCAAATAGTGGCAGTAGAGGAGTTAGTAATTATTGCTTGTTAAGTATAACATATTTGCATACAAACAACCGTTATTTCAATCAAACGTTACACACTGGAACTAGAAAAAGTATTGTTCAAGCTGAAATCCACACCAAACTGACTGAGGGGAAAACACTTTCAAATGCAAATGTACACTTTTATATGTATGAAATGAGTAGGTCCCTGTTTCTTCAGCACAGAAATCATTCTATTGCTTTGTGTTATGTGAAAATCAATTACAAAATTATACTTGAATTTTAAATATTTCCCCTCATAGGTGTGTTACCTGTTTGATTATTGACTGAATAAACACAGGCCCAGACGAGTCACTGTGGAGCAGACGAGGGCAAACAGGAGCTCTGTTTGTGGTTCAGTTTTGGTCAGACTTCCTCTTCAAACACAAACCAAGTCCAGGTCCACAGGATTCTGCTGCCGCGGAAACTATGTGGACAGTGACATCATTAAACGGAGACCACCAAAATGAGTGTTACAGAGAGAGAGGAACAACATCACCACTGCACACGCGCAATTACCATCATTTACGCATTAAAATTAAGAGCGTGGGCAGACTGAAAGAAAGGCCTGCACTAATAGTTTTATATTGATGTTGCCGTAAATGTTGTAAAAGCTGGACTCATAAAGAATGTAAAAATCTTCTAAATTTTCTGACTTACATAATAAAGACCTCTGGCATCATAAGTTACTGAGTTCTTCTGACCCCTTTTGGGCTGAGTTGGCAGGACTGAATTACATCACTTAGAGTAATATAAATGTTTTAACCTGGACCAAGCACAAGTAAATTAGAATCCAGGAGGGGCATCTGGCACAGACGCCAAATATGCATAATTGCTAATATGTCAAATCTACTGTAATCTCATTAGTTCCATTGCCTGCAAGTAGGTATTGACATTGTGGTTACACTTAATGCTCAAAAATGTATATTTTAATAATACTTTTATATATTCTGTAAATGTAATTGTATGTTAGGTATTGTCAGTGTTGTGTAGTTTATAACAACTACACCAATACTTAATTCATAAGTAACAAATACTTCATTAGAATGATTCTGTCACAGTTTTAACTTTCTAATTAACATTGAAGTTAATCATTGAGATAATAGATTAATTGAGAAGATACTAACTATGAATAATTATTTATAAAGCATTTGTTAACTTTGAATTCATCCTTTGTTCATGTTTTAAGGTTATTCAAAGTGTAGTTATTATAAAGTGTTCCTCTTTTTGCATCATAAAGTTTATCTTCTTTGAATTGACCAACTAAATCATGTTCAGGCAGATTCAGTACATTCATGCGAGAGCAGCTTGTTCCTCACGTCCGACAGTGTCCCAACTTACCCCTGCTCCATTTGTCTGCAGAAAGCTATCCATCCTGTCACTGTCTGCTCCATCTTCAGTCACGTCTAAACAAACACTGATTGGAGAGGTATTTCTTATCTGTGCCTTTGGAGATTAATGCTTCTGGTAAATTCTAGTGTTTCTTGTAGTTTAGGCCAAGATTGGAAACATATGGCACGATTGTATAACACCCTGACCATGAAGGAGAGCCAACAGGACACATAATTATATGGACTGGTATTTCTCTCCTTGTGTGGCTTGAGGCTTGACCACTGACTGCCAAAAGAACCGCACTCTTTTGCACATGCCTGAAAACAAATGGGGACTTAGTCAGAGTTTCCTTTTCCCAGGGATCAGCACTTTACGGCACTGCGCGAGCTCAGGAAGTTCCTCATCCCCTTCGACGCTGCTGCTGCTGCTACTGCTACTGCTGCCATGAGCCAAATGTAACTTTATTATAAGACCTCAAGGCAGGAGCGCAGAAACACAACAAGGAAACAATGACAAACGTGTACATTTCATATGGTAATAACACACTTGAGCTGGCCGGTCTTCATAAATGCAGGTAAACAGATTGTTCGAGAGGAATATTGATTACTTGATAGAAAGACCACAGGCTCATGGGGCACAATTCGCATTTCATGTCCCAAAGCTCTATCTTAATTCAATGAATGGTTCCTAAACCCAACCCTAACCCTTACAACCATTTTATCCTGAATGTGAAAGAATATATTGTCTAAATTAAGGATTTGACAAAAAGTTTGGAAAATTATAGAATTTCGGTCCATATCCCAAAGCCCTAATCCTAATCAAATAATAATCAAATCAATCAATCAATCGATCGATCAATCGATCAAATCAAATAATTGATTGATTATGTTAGGAAAACAAAAACCTAATCCTAACCCAAATCCCCTCCACTAATTATTTACCTTAATTTCACCAGGAAAGTTGAACCAAGATATTTTTCAGGGGGATCCTGGTCCCAGAAGGAGGATTGCACATGTTTTAATGAAACCGTAGCACCCAGAGGAAACCTACACAGACACAGGGAGAACATGCAAAGACTCCAATCCGCCCAGGAGTTGCATCCAAGACCTTCTTGCTGTGAGGTGACAGTGCTGCGCCACTGTGACAACAGTATAATAATGGTGTTGTTCTTTTTTTAATCTGAATAATAATAGAGGATTACATCAATAGAAAACAAAATCACGGCACATTTAGATTAAAGTCCCACTTAGTCCAAAGTTTATCAAATCTGTCCATTTCCAAATGAAGTCTGAATGTCAGTTTTTCCATTTTCAGTCAGTCCAGTTCTCTTTGGTGAGGTTTGTGTCATCTATTTCTTTGTGGTGGCCTTTTTCCTCCACCAAAAGTATGTTCCAAAGGTATCTGTGACAATATAAAAAAATATATTGAGTAAAAATATATATTTGCGGATACAAATTTTGAAAAATAACAAAATGCAGAGTTCCACCCTTGGACAAAATGCTGTACTTTTAGGGAGTCCCTAAATAGTCCCTGCACTAATGTCGCTTATTGATGACACAGAATTCAGAATTCACAGAATTTTTATTTTTTGAATATTTCTTCACAACCTGCATATTGACTGATAAGACAGTAAAACTATGATACATATTTACTTTCCCACCAAAGTAAGTATCATATGCACTTTAATAATAGGTCATGGCTGCAGAGACGCGGCGCGGTCAAACGGTCCAGCAGTGTCAGGAACCGCGGCACTGCCGCCTCATGGCTAACGCTGACCCTAACCTTAACCCTAACCCTAACCCTAACCCTGACCTTAACCCTAACCCTAACCCTAACCATAACCCTAACCCTAAACCTAACCATAACCCTGACCCTAACCTTAACCTTAACCCTGACCCTGACCCTGACCCTGACCCTGACCCTGACCCTAACCCTAACCCTAACCTTAACCCTGACCCTGACCCTGACCCTAACCCTAACCTTAACCCTGACCCTGACCCTGACCCTGACCCTAACCTTAACCCTGACCCTGACCCTGACCTTGACCCTGACCCTAACCCTAACCTTAACCCTGACCCTGACCCTGACCCTGACCCTAACCTTAACCCTGACCCTAACCCTAACCCTGACCCTGACCCTGACCCTGAACCTAACCCTAACCCTGACCCTGACCCTAACCCTAACCCTGACCCTGACCCTGACCCTAACCCTAACCCTAACCCTGACCCTGACCCTGACCTTAACCCTAAACCTAACCCTAACCCTGACCCTGACCCTGACACTGACCCTGACCCTGACCCTAACACTAACACTAACCCTAACCTTAACCCTAACCTTAACCCTAACCCTGACCCTAACCTTAACCCTAACCCTAACCCTAACCCTGACCCTAACCCTAACCCTGACCCTAACCCTAACCCTAACCTTAACCCTGACCCTGACCCTAACCCTAACCCTAACCCTAACCCTAACCCTAACCCTAACCTTAACCTTAACACTAACCTTAACCCGGCGCAGTCTAAAATGGCGCGGTCAAATAGCGCAGCAGTTCTTCTGCAGCAGTTTCGGCCGCGCGCCGCGGCTCTGTAGACACTCCCTTAATAATAATAAACGTATATTTCCTCCCCCCTCATATGATTGATCAGTCTGTCCCGGAGCTGGTTTGTTTTAAGAGACTAATGATAGAAGTTGTTTGGTCCATATTTCAGACACTAGAACGTGAACATAAGATAGATGGCATCTTGATATGTTAAATGTTATTCAAAAAGATATTCAAAAACCATGTTCAAAATTTCTCAACATGGAAAAACATTTTTAAAAATCACAGAATGTACTAAATAGAACATTCCACATGTCTCACTGTGGACATGTCCCTCCTTTTACAGTAGCACAAGAACCATTTTTCACAGGATGTAAACAGAGGAACGCTCCAGGTACCAGCGCGCTCCCTCGCTCCGCTCTGAACCCACTGTTTATGTTTTATGTGGAGGGATTTCAGAGGTGAAGGCCTCGGGCTGGGCCAGGCTGAAGGGCGCTGAGGCCCCACAGCTGCTCATAAGGCAACAACTACACTCCTGCTTTTGTTCAGCAAATGGGCTTTAGAGGGGAAAGGGCTGGAGAAATGTGGAAAATGGCCATTACAAAAAAGTTACGGCATACCAGATCCAACCAATCAAACTAAAGGACATTTAAATAAACTATGGTAGCTCTCTGACTGAAAAGAACATGGACTTTGGTAGTTACACCCTAGAAAAGATATGTAAGATATGTAGGTGTACTGTTACTACATAATTATATTACTCAATTAGAAGTACAAAGTATCAAGGGAATTCCTCATGACATGAAAGAGATCAAAGCAGTAATTGGTTACGTAAACCTGGATTTATAATTTAATTGGAAGGAAAAAAAATTAAATAATGCACAAATGTATTATTTTCAACGGATAGACCACAAACGTTACAACTACATCATATCTGAAGGAGTGCTAGAGAGCTAGAAACACAAATGTTCAAATAATTTAAATCATCAACTTTTGTTTACTGTAGACTCACTCGCAGTGGAAAGAGGAACCTTTTACTCAAGTAGAGTGTTTGTACTCTTAAAATGTAAATGTTAAACTGTAAAATGAATAAATGAATAAACGTAGAGTCTGAAAACTACTTTTCCAGAAGTTATTGTGATCATCATTAAATAAACATTTTAGACTGAAGGTTTTTGGTAGATACAGAATAGTGGTTTGTGTAAAGCAACATCAGCAACATGAGGAAATGTGATCACTTTCTCCCCACATTTTCAGACTTTAAATGAGGTCTCGATGTTGTTCTGCTGTACATCGTGTTCTGGTTTATCTCGACTCATTGGGACCTTGTAAAAGAGTCCATCTGCCTGTTGTCTGAGATGAAAGCTAAACCCTCTATCTTTAGTGCTGGGCTGAAATATTTGAAATTACCTATATATTTTCCACTGTATAACAAAAGCTTTGAAGGTTGTTGAATGAAACACAACATATCTTCCCCTCTGTGGGTTAGTTATACCAGAATGCAGAATATATTTCCTCCGAAGGACACTTAAAACATATTATACACCATAACTGAGATTTGGTCCCATTTCCCGGATTTAAGGTATGCTTTTACCATAAGTGTTTTGGACTGGGCCAACGCAGTGGGTTTCATTTCACACACTTCAACACTTAAGTTAAATTAAACTTGTGCAGCAGCCAGACGATTTGTTCAAGAGCAAAAGGGGGAAAAGTGAAGCAATAAGAGGCCAGCTTTCTCTGAGATTTGCCAAGACACTCTAAACTGAATATATGAATGAAGTGGGGACTGCAATCTACTAAAAGTGTAACCAGCTTTCTGCAAAATGTTCAGGAAACGCCTCAGTTAGATAATGTATTATTGACTTGTGTTAATAAATCTTTATTCTATCTTAAATCATGGGTCGAAGGTTTGCTTGGTTGCCTAAATTATGAACTACAGTGATTATTTTGGGCTCTAGAAGTTTCAGCAATGAAGAATATGTTAGCCATCACATCTGATCCATAGACTTACATTAATTAATTTATATTAAAGTCATCGACACCGTTACAATTACTCTAGCGCCACCCTGTGGTACACCGTGAAACAACATGTCAACATTATTTCACACAGAACAGTCCCACTTTTTTATTTTACTCTTTCCTCTTGAGAAGTGATTTGTTTGTTTGTTTGTAAGCCTGGGTCACTGTACTATATAAATACATATACTTTATTTGTTGTGTTTTATTCATACAAATAATTTCAATCAATGCCTGTGTTCAAGTCATAAAATAATTAGACACTTGTTATTTTTTGTTACATACATTTATTTTATATAAAAGAAAAAAAACTGTCAATTCACACAAACACACAGAGTGGTCACTGAAACACCACAGTATCCAACATGGCGGCTAGGCACTGAACGATGTTGGAGGTCATTAAAACATCTACGTGCTCCTCCAGGTGCCGCTTGGGGTCCTGTGAGAAAAGCATATTCCCTTAAATCTCTTTCATTGATAAAATGTCTTGCATTTAAAATTAATTTCAATAAGACTCATGAACCATCATCAATACAGCAGTAGTATTAACTATAGGTATATTTTAGATACAGCAGCTTAATTCCATTTTTATTTGCACTTCATTTTGATAAATGGAATGATTAATGCGTTACCTGTTTGCCGACGTTCTTAATGGCCAGCTGCTCTGGGGTCATTTTGTCCTCCTCTTCCACAGCCTGAACAAAAGCAACGTTGTCAGTAATGTTTTGTATCGCATAGATATAAAAAGATACAGATTTTGAGCTGACGCTTGCTGCACCTTGTTATAATTCTTGGCGAGCTCCAACATTTCTTTGACGATGGTCTCGTTGAGTTTACAGTGCTCACTGTAGTCCTGCAGAGTCAGACCCTCCATCCAGCTTTTCTTGTGAAGATTCAACAGCATCTAGACACAAAGAGCCATGATACACAAAGACATACAACAAAACTTAAATCACAATCACAAATACATTCAATATTGAAAACAATTCTCTTAACCACACCTTTTGCTCCAGCTCATTTTTCCTGTAGTTGATGGTGATGGAGTAATAATGTCTGTTAAGACCGTGAATCAAAGCCTACAAACAAAGCACATTCTTTCACTTAATAATTCAACAGATCAATAACCTTAAAAAGATGAATTCATGCATAAAGACTTGGATATTTTTGTTTTATGATGGTACAATTATTCACTATATCAAACACAATCCGGTTACCTGGATTGAGGGTTTGTTGAGATGCCCCAGATTTGATGTGGTCTGTCTGGGTTCATGGCCGAGCACCATCATGTTAGCGTTGATCAGTCTGAATGCATCAATAACAACCTGTAAGAAATAAAAATGGTTAATAATCAGTGTATTATTTAACCAATCTAATAATAATAACAACATTATATAGATGCTTACCTTTCCTTTGACGCTCTGAATGGGGTCAACAACAACAGCCACAGCGCGCTCCGACAAGGCCTCAAAACTCTGCTGTGTGTTTATGTCGACTCCAGAGAGCCAGCAGCCAAACCCAGGATGACTGTGGTACCAGCCGACCACCATCTCAGGCCTAGACGGAGAGAACATTTATGTTGAAACCTTACAGTCAAAGGGCCTCAATATTTATCACTGTCCAATCAATCTGAACCATTGCAGTTACAGAAAATTCAAACTGATAATCTACAAACAAAAATTCCTGTTTCCATGTATTCATTTGTATTAAATAGTAAATTAAATTAATAAATTAGACCACTAATAATATGCAATTTGCTTCACAGTTTAGTCCATATTTCTCTTGAGTTTTCTTTTCCCAGGAAAAATTATAATTGTATATTTTACCTGCCGGTTTGCTTCAGCATGTCTAACATCTTGGCTTGAAATACTGGGTCGACGGCTTCAACACTAACACCCTATGGGGAAGAATTACTCAATAAAAATACCATTGTAGGGTTACAGTAGAACACAAACAGAATAGTACTACATACTGTTCCTGACTGGGGCATAGCAAAAACATCTATCACTCGCACGGTGTAGTCATCCACAAACTCTCCCAGCATCAGCCCCATGACTTCCATGGGAACACCAGCTCTGCCGTGCTTCAGCATCTAAACCATACAGTGTCAAACATGTTAGACCGAATGTTACAGTATGTTTTATGGCACAGATCAGGCCAAATAATTACCTTGAGCAGAGCCAGAGAGGAGATGTACACCTGCTCAGCTGTGTCTACTGCTGGCGCATCAGTGGGTGGCCCCTGGAAATATAACACATAATCATTTGTAGGTGCTTTCATTTCAGAGTTAACAATGAGGTTAAAAGGCAATGCATCCATCTACACAAATATTATGTTACGCTTGACATGCAGTTTTAGTTTAATGAGTTCTTCTTACCTGTCCGAGCCCGGGCATCCCTCCTCCAAGCCTCAGCAGACGATCCATTGTAAAAACTAAACGTAAGTAGGTTGAAATGAATTACACATACATATACATATACAACAAAAAACATAATCCACAAGTAAGATCAAGCTCCCGTGTCTCAGTCAAGTCTTTTGTTCGTCTTTTGAAAGTAGATTTTCTCATTTAAAAGTAACTGAGCCAGGTCTAAAACGGGACTAAACCAGATCAAAATGACAAAACACACTCAACTCAGAACTAGATACATTTGGATTGAACTTGTAATTGTATATTGTAAAGCTAACAGGCTAGTTGACCGGCGTACGTAAACTAACAATCTACATCTTGAGACTTAAAAGTAATATTATAAGTTTAAGTGAAATGTTAAGGATTTAATGTGTTTTGATCATTTTTTAAACTCGTAAAATGCTTTTCGTTTGTTAATGCTAACGTAGCCGCTAACTAAGAAGCAATAATAACAGCACAATTACGTTTCTCTAAAGCATATTTAGCGTCAATCTGTAACAGCTTTTGCCTAATAAAACACAACTGCGATCAAATAACTTACATTTTACAGGAGTTCACAGAAGAAATGTAAATTCTTGCAGCTGATTGAAAATATCAGGCTACAATGAATCAGCCAGAATTGTGTTTAGAGGAAAAAAAACAGTTACTTCCGTCGCAAGTGGATGACGTGTATTTTTGGGCCGAGTTTTGGCGCTGGCGATGTTTAGCCACAAGAGGGCGTCACATGATTAAAATACGCTGGCCTGGAGCAGTGGTTTAGAAACTTTTCACACCAAGTCCAACCTAAGATCATATTTAAACCAGTTCTAAACCTGAACTCAACCAGTCCTAAATTTGAGCTGAACATTGTCTCAAAATTTATTGGAATTTATTCACTGATAAGGTAGTTTTAAATAATTATTAGAACAAAGGAGGACAAAAAACATGATTAGAAAAAGACAAATATCAAGCTCTCACTTAGTTTGGAAAAATACAAAAAGCATTTATTCAGACTGTACCCTTTCTCAGCACCATTGGTTACACGAACACCAGTAGCTCCATGTCTCCGCTGTTTTAGTTTTGTCTCTAAAACACCATAGTTTGAGAAACAGGGCCTACAATAATATAAACCAGGTCTAAAGCAGGAAGTCAAAACTAGGGTAAACCAGGTCTAAAATATAAAATAAGGCTATAGACTAGAACTATTGCTATTCTTAAACACTAACCAAACGAAAGTAGGGCAGAAATGTGGATTAAATTAACTCAGAGACAGGCCTGCTCATAAGCATAGTTCTTGCATGTAACACAAACAAATTAAATAAATAAATTAGACGCTAAATAAAGCCTAATGACATATTAAAGTTGTCCTTCCACAAGCAGTATATTTCAATTGACTTATGTTCACTGTAGGCAAATATCAACAGATTAATTGTGCACAGCAGGCTTTTTACACCAAAAAACAACCTTTTAAACATGTTTCTAAATACTAAATCTATCAAGCCTACAACAAGGAGAAATGTTTTTAATGCTTTCTCAAATTTCAACATCCAAGCATTTTATTATTCCCAGGAAGACTACAAATCGGTGCCAACCCCAACACAGCATCAATGGGTCGGTAAAAATGATCTTGCATGTTTGGTTAGCGTCCTGGAGTTAGAAAGTTTATCTGCCCAACACCAGACAGGTCAGGAGGCACGCTGAAGTCGTCACGGGAAGCTTCAAATTCCTCAAATCCTGAAAGAAAGAGGAGGAGATAATCATCCGCATTCCTCGAGCCCTCCTTGTTCACATGTGTGTTTGGTCAACACAAAATAATGAACTGAAACGCTTTGACCAGGACATGGCTTCACACAACAACTACTGATTATTATAGGACATTTGTGAGTAAAAGTTGTACTAGTAGTAGAAGTAGTAGAAGTATTTGCCTGTAAAACTAGAAGGCAGGGGCGTTGAGCTGTGGGGGGCCTACTTGTTTACAGGGCCCAAAGGGGTAGTATAGAGTTACATTTACTTGAGTTACTTATTTAGGAAATTGTACTTTCCAGAGTAGATTTCAGATGTCATACTTTTAGTTCCATGTTAGTTCAATTACAAATACTCATGTTATTGTATTGATATTGAGTAGACAGTTTTTGGATAGTTGTAGGGTTTTAGTAGCTTTATAAATGTTATAAACTACTACTACTACTACTACTACTACTACTACTACTACTACTACTACTACTGCTACTACTACCTACTAACCTACTACTACTACTACTACTACTACTACTACTACTACTACTACAACTACAACTACTACTACTATTACTACTACTACTCTCACATCTGTCTCTGCTTCTTTCTAAACCTACAAACACCAGAAA
This sequence comes from Eucyclogobius newberryi, assembly GCF_026437365.1. Lineage (NCBI taxonomy): Eukaryota > Metazoa > Chordata > Actinopteri > Gobiiformes > Gobiidae > Eucyclogobius > Eucyclogobius newberryi. Next base: position 15,632,931 of record NW_027316167.1, on the reverse strand, counting down.
CATCCCTGCATCGTCTTCTCTGATTGGCCGGAGCGCAAAGAATATGCAAATTGCCATTTCAATCAACTATTTCTGCTTTAAACTGTTTATTTAATAACGTTTTGTTTTTGTTTTTGTTTTACAAAAGCCTGATATAAAATCATACTAAAGCCATGTTAAAAGTAACTAGTACACTTAAGTCGTTTTTTCTTGCGTACTTTACTGAAGTACATCTACTTGTAATTGAGTACACGTTTAGTCATGTACCTGTACTTTTACTTGAGTACACAAATTAATACTCTTTCTACTACTGCACTTACTTGACAAACTACTTTATAAAAGTTACTCTTCCCATTGTGAGTGAGTCAAGTGACAAAGCTTTATATTAAATGGTTTAAACATTTGTGCTTCTTACAACCCTGAGATATGATTTGGATTCATCATTTGCAGTTCCATCCTTTGATAACAACAGATTTGTGCACATTATTCAATACATATTCTGTATAATTACTATAAATAAATCACAGTTCAGATTCCAAATATATTTTAGGTCCAAACTGTCACTCCAAATACAGTAGTTTTTTGAGTCACTAATTTTTACTTCTACTTAAGTAATAATATTTTAAAGTACAACACTTGTCTGCTCCGCCCACCTCTGTCAGGCCCCAGTCGAGGAAAGGGGCCCTCCAAAAGGCTGTAAAGTTAATTTATATTCAATCATTTCAATGAAAAGACCTATAAAGCTGGAACAACGTCAAACATAATAAAATAAATGTGTCTCCTTCACTCACATTACAATTAAAAAATGTATCAAGATAATATGAAGGTCAGTAATTGTACTCGAGTTTCAAAATACAGTGTGAAATGAAAGGTAAAAACTACACAAAGGAACATGAATATGAAGAAAATGTAAAGTATGTCAGCATCAAGAAGAATGTATTTGGATGGTTAATTTTACTGTTTAAATGTCTGACTGTGCAATAAAGATGTTTTTTTATGAAGAAATAGATGGCATTCTAGTGGACATTACAGCCAGTTTGTAACATGACACCGGCTGAAACCTTAATCCAAGCAGCAGAGGAAATACAGGGGGGAAATCTGATGCTTTGAGAGCGTTTCTGCACCCTGATGGGATTTGGACTCCGCTCTGCTTTTCATAGTTTGCATAGCTTTGAGCTTTGAATGGTTCAGGCATGAATGAAAACTGCTGCAAATACGAAAAATGCAAACCTGCGCCAGGATCCAGTAATTACAAAGTTGTGATAAATATCTTGTTTCTTTCTCTAACAAATGAACACACAGATGATGATCTTGATTGCAAGATTTAAGTGTGTGCACTGTGTAGGGAGGAGCTGACGTAGCATTAAAGCACACATAGCGTATTCAAAAACTCAATCAAGTCTTTCTTTATATATAAATTGGTCTGGGGAAAAATGTACAAAATTACGTTTGTTGCACTGGCAATAAACACAGCTTCAACAAACTCAATTTCACGTCAACTTTGTGTAGACTTGCACAGGCACAAACGCAACACCGTCCATGCAAATAAAATGCAAAACACCCTTGCAACAACATTATTCCCAAGACATTTGCATTTGTTGATGAAGCAACAAGCCAAGAGGACGGAAATGTATAAATGATGATATTAACACCTGTATTAAACAATAATATGGTGTGTAAGTAAATTAAGCATCACTGAAAGAGAACCTGCAGCCTTGTTTTATGGGTGTAACCTCAGCTGGTTCCTCTGTGGGTGGTTGTGGTTCTAAGCGTTAATACTGAAAGATGCTGAGGCCATTTCTTTATATAGATCCTATCTGAGGTCGTAATTCTTTCAAGATATTGCATTTGCATTTGAGTAATTTATGTGGAATCCAAGCCGTAGCCGTAGTGAATGCATCCAGGCGTGCATTTTTAGGACCACTGAAGAGTGGGTCCAGTTCGCCTCAGTCGGTCCCTCATCTGCCTGAAGAGTGGGTCCAGCTCGACTCAGTCGGTCCCTCATCTGCCTGAAGAGTGGGTCCAGTTCGCCTCAGTCGGTCCCTCATCTGCCTGAAGAGTGGGTCCAGCTCCAGTCTCCTCGTGTCCGTCTGTCCGTCTGTGAGAGTCGGATCTCTCCTTCACTGGAACTCCTCCAGGTTTCTACGCTTTTTTCCCAAAGAGGTTTTTTTTGTAGTTTTTCCTGGCCGAGAAGGAGAGTCTAAGGACAGAGGACCCTGGGACATCGTCCCTCGCCACCACAGACATTGTCTGACTTCATCGCCACCACAGACATTGTTGATTCATTTCTCCCTGTGGCCCTCAGAGGCAACTGTTGTTGTGATTTTGGGCCTTACAAAAATAAATTGATTTGATTTGATTTGATTAGTGAATAAGCCCGCATTTACGAGCATCTGCATAAACTATAAACATTCAAAGTAGAAAAAAAGTTCAGATTCCATTTATTGTGAATTTGTGTACAGGCCTGTCTCGATAACTACAATATTGACTCATCCTTCAATAAATAAAACCAGGAAGGGATTTTTTTAACATGATTCTTTGGAGTATGTCAATGAGCTGCAAATGGTTTTAACAAATTAATTAGCAGAATAAGTACAAAGTGTTATTCAGTCAGCGGCATAAAGATTATTATATAATATATATATGGTACTTCGAAATGTGTTCTTGTAATTTTTTATTTTCATTTAACAAACACAGAAGTCCAGACAACATAATAAAATGATATAAAATAGTACTGTGATGGAGTGTGGCAGAAACCCGCAAATTGTATGTAATTGTATGTGTATATATATAAAAATACAATTGGTCATATATATATATATATATATATATATATATGACCAATTGACCAATTGCATTTTTTTCATTTACAATTGGTCATTGTCTGGAATATTTCCAGCAAAAACAAATCTATCTACTATTCATTTTACCCATGTTATTAGTGATTTTGGCCAGAGCTTATAGCAAATGTTGGTTTAAGTGAGCCTAACTGGTGAGGGATGGAGCACCTTTGTAATGGCCCCTGTTTAATCCCATTTAGGGGGAGTTCTTGCCCTAATGAGTCGGGATGGTCCTGATGCTGCTCCACCTTTTGTAGCTTTGTCCAAACGCATGTCGACCAACTCTTTGGGGTCTTTGAGGTCAAACGAAATTTAAATAGATTTGTAGCATTGTAATGATGTACAGGAAAGTCCATCCTAATCAGCCAGCAACAAAACAACAGCCCTCACTGCAGATGATCTATTTTCTGATCCATCAGAGGTTCATAGTGTAATGTAATTAACTGAATTATAAAATGTATACGTTTTGCATCTATACTATTGTAATGCATTCACAAGTCAGTGTATTTCCTGTGGGATGCATGTCACGTGACTAGGCTACTAGGTCGTGTTAACTTGTGGAGTTTGTCCTGGTTCACACTGGTTTCATATTGATCCAGCCCTGGTTTGGCCCTGGATCATCTGGGGGTAAGTCCATGGTGTAGTCCAGGGTGTGGTCCCATTGGGGTTTGGTCGGATGTTCTCGCTTTAGTCCCGGTTTAGTCATTACAACGTCAAATCCCACCATTAGATCAACACTTGCAGCTATAGACGACATAATAATTCACACATTCGGCTCTTTCTGATCCAAATGCCAGAGATGCTTGAACATCGGAACAGAACCACAGTAACGTATCCAGTCGGTAATAATAGCCCTGTGGATTAAACCGCGCCGACAGAGCAGAAGAGTTCTTAGTATACATGTGTCTTGTTTTAATGACTCGTCGCTGAGTCCAATCTGCGGGAAGTGTTCGCGGGGCCGCTGTGACCTCCAGCTCAGGCCAGGCGCCGCTTATATTTCATCGCATCCTGATTCGGTGACATGTAGGCCTGTGGATGGGGGAAGGGTAGGAAGAGGAAGAGGGTGTGTGTGGTTGGAGGAGGTGGGGGTGAAGAATGCTCGGTATGCGCGGACGGCAACAACACGGGAGGCGCCCGCGGCTCGGCGTACGCGCGTAAAAACCCGGTGCCCGAACGCCCTTCACGCGCCGCCGACAAACCCCATTTTGCCGGGTCGACGCGCGGTCGCGTTCGCCCGCCGCGTCCCCGACTTACAGCCGCCGCGGTGAGTCGCCTCCACGCGTAAACGACCGCGTATCCGTCGCGCGACACCCCCGCGACGCCGCGAATGGTTTGGTCCGTAGTAGGTGGGACCGTGGAGCGGGTCTGCAGCAGGACGTCGTAGATCAATGAAGCGGAGCGGAGGGCTGGGCCATCTCTGTGAATCCCACTGTATAGATGTGTCAGTACCTAATGCGCGGCGGAGGGACTCACGAGCTTTAACCGTCTTTCACGCAGTTCGTCCAGTGTGCGGATGCTCTGAAAACGACAGCCGCCGCCGCCGCCGCATTTATTACATTTTTTTTTTTTTTTTGTACAGTTGACTTGTCTACATCTGCGCCGCCACTCGCGTTCGGATAACCGAGTGCAGCTGAAACCTCCAGGATGATCTTTGCAAACCCGGGAAACCCTCTGAAGACAGCCAATAGGAAGCAGGTAGGCCCTTTACCGCACATCGATCATGTAGGACGTACGGACACGTTCGGCGTCAGGGATCAAACTGTACCCGCGGAGTGCCCGAGGAAGCCGCCGGTGACATTGGGAAGCCCTTCCTCGTTTTCCACTTAAATATTTGCATTCACGTCCCACCAAAGCCGTTAATGCCAAATGGGGATTAGTTGGAAATGAAACGTAACCCAGTCAGCCGGACGTGCCAAACTGGATAGGCTTGAACTGAAGGATGATACGAGCTGCTGAGAGCTATAGTTTAATACTGTGCGTCCGTGTATCCTCGTTTGCCTGGTCAATACTGATGACGGATACTGTAGTAGGCCATTACATAGGTTAATGTATTCCGTTCTGGGGGGGAGAGGTAATGCAAAAGTCAGAGTGGTGCATTTGCTGAACAGAGGAGGAGGTAATGGACTCTGATTAGTGCCAGCCCTATTGATTTAGATTATATTTTTCTGTAGTAAAGATTGATTGCTTGATATCTTTAATACTCCCCATAGGCTTCCCTGCAGCACAGCTCTCATATAGTTGCCACTGAGGCACAGTTTGTGATATCCAAGGTGATGCACGGTGCCTCCTAATATTGTGGGCGATACTGAGACCTCGCTTGAACCCTTCCTAAAAAAAGTTTGTGGGTTATAACGCCATGCCAAATTCAAATTTGTGAGGCCTCTTTGCCTCTCCCCGAAGATATAGCACGTGCACCAGTACCAGGTTGATCAATTATCCATATGTGATCAGGGAAATGCTATTGAATCACCACAGGACTGGAACGGAGAGAGAAGCCGTTTTACCTAAATATTTAATTTACAATTTTTAATTAATCATAAATTACACTCTCAAATAATTGTGTTAGCAGCACTAATTATACGCATAAATAGTTATCATTTCATGAGTAACAGATAAATGTTACTCAATGGGATTTCATATGGCAAGCACATGACATAGAATATTACGGATCGTCTTCCAAAACACCGTGTTTTTGACATTTCCAGAAGATTTGTGAAGATAGAGATGTGTTTTGTGATGGCCTGGTTTTATTTGTGGCATATCGCAGTCAAGAGGCCTTTGGATATAGACAGATGGTGCAATTGTGCCATTGCATTGTCTTTGATCCGAAACTGAAGTGGGTTCGGGAATGGCCGCGAGCTATTTTAATGAATGAGTAAAGGGAAGGAAATGCTTTTGCCGGGGAAAGTGTTGCAAGGGTTTTTTTTAACTCAAAAGTGTAGCTATGCTAAACAACAGCAAAGCCCTTTTAATCGCCAAAACAGACCCAGATGCAGAAATATGGCTGTTGTAACGACTGACAGGATATTTTTCCCTCTCTTCAAAGGCCAAAGCAACTTGCCACAGTCTTAAACTAAGCTTCAGATGTGTCACAAATGAGAACAACTTCACTCTGTAGATGGTTACGCTCAATGTCTGCCATCTTAAAAGGAGTCGGCATCACAGGAACATCACAGAAAAGACAGAATTATTGAAGTAGCGCGGGGCAACAAAATTCAACGATTCAATTTATTCAAGAATCAACCAAAATTCAACAGTCAACTTATATATTATTGTGGTAGAAGAGGGAATTGTTTTGGACACTCGATGTGAAAGGAAATACAAAAAGCAAGGCACTTTTTTATCATTTTGAAACGACCTCACTGAGCCCCACTGTCTTTCAACTGTTTTTTCTTCATCTTTACAACATGTTTATTAATAATTCCTTAACATTTTCTTGCAGACTGTTTATTGTATGTATTTTAATGTTGTGTTACTGTTCCACTTCTCTGAAACAAAATGTAGGTCTGAAATAAACCATTGAATCTTAAAGGGCACATCCTCTGGTCTAGTATATCTGCAGCGTTACAGCATAAATTGTTAATGTACTTATATATGGCATTTAGAATGACATAGGAGCTGCTACTACAACTGAACTACTACGACTACTACTACCATTGTTACTACATTCACCACTACAGCTGCAAACATCACTCATCCCATGCTCTAAACAGTCAAAATATCAGATATAATTTATGGTATGGATTATGATAATGGAACATGGAAACAACAATCACTCAGTCATCAACATTCCTTTTCTCCATTCCTCTTTCCTGCTATGTAATTTATAACATATACTATCAAAATAACAAATTAAATTCTTGTTTCACTAAAGATTTAAAAGTAGCAATAGCTTTCAAAACTCTTATGATCTGACCATATATTGGACCAAAATGCATTGACTGGACAAGAAACGTACAGTAAATTGTATAATTGTATGCAAAAATGCTGAATAAAATCACAATTTATTCCCAAATCTCCATTGATCTCATACCATGCCATGTCCTTTTGTCCGTGGTCCATATAAATGCTTTAGTTGATAAAGACATCAACCAATTAATCGACTAAACCGGTTGTGTCAAAACATTTTTTCCACTGAGGGCCACAAATCAATGAGGAATACAGTAGGTCAATCAGATGGGTGCATTTTACATGGCTTTGACACCATAAATTTAACAAGGCTTGGAACATGGGTTAGGGATTTTAGATTTGCATCACAAGGCAATGTTAGTTAGTGATGTTCTGATAGTAAAAGTACTTACATTTCTGGTTTAAAGTACTACCAATGATCATTTGGGCCAACAAAAATGGATTTTAGTTTGAATACTCCTGGACTAAACGCCAAAATAAAGTGAGCTTGTAACTACTTTTACATCCAAAAGCACATCCATGAACTAACCCTAGTACTAATATCACTTATTAAGGTTGCAATATTCAACTTGAGTGTTTTAGAGGAAAAGAAACAACACGGTTTAAGAAATATTCACAATTATTGAGACCTTGACGAAGAGAACCTTACTATTCCTCAAGTTTGTGACCAGCTTTACAACATCCAACGTCCTGAATGACAAAATAAATTTAATGTGACAAAACAGACAGATAAAATGGTAGCTTGCACCTAGATACCTTTTTGGGACTGTAGATTGAGTTAAATACTTAATTTTGCTTCTAAAAGTGTCATGGTTTTTATCCTGTGATACCTAGATAATCAATTAACCGAATAATCTTGACATCTCTACCGCTTACACATATAACTATTTCAAATATGAATTCAATAAAATGCTTTGCGGTGCTCTGTAATGTAGAATATGTTGCAGCAAACATCCCGACGGATCCCTGGCTCCAGCGCACATGCTGTTATCACTGTTAGCCCAGGGTTTTAAATGAGCTTATCTGTTTGTATCCTGACTTCCTAACAGTGGTTTTCGTTTGTGCAGTCCTACCCCATGACTCCTTCCAGTCCAAGCAGCAGTAACAGCAGCAGCACGGGCCTGGAGCAACTCAGCAAAACCAACCTGTACATCCGAGGTCTGCCCCCCGCCACCACAGACCTGGACCTGGTCAAGCTCTGTCACCAGTGAGTCGCACAAATACACACTGTGGAGGAGTTATGTGACGCCATGGGCCACGAGCTTGAGTTATTTCAGCAGTTTGTCACAGGTTTGAAGGCCTATGTGTTGCCCGATGAGTCAGTCGAAAAATGTGGGAGGGATTTGTGAAAATATCATGTTGGTTAAATTACAGTCTGGAAATGTAAATGACATGGAGGAACAAGAACGGTGTTATTGAAATAGGAAATAATGTTTGATTTATATGTGGCATATGTGGAATTTCTAGGTTTGTAAATGCAACTGTGCAAATGATTCAAGTTTGAATGTATCTTTAAAATCTAGTCAGATGTTTGGTGATAGCAGTGGCTCAGTGGTACAGCATTTGACCACAAAATGAATGTTCGACCTTTAAGCCCAAGTTAATTTACATAAAAATTAAAACGTTCTTTAATATTGCAGCATGGCAATTGGCTTAAAATATGCACCTGAGTGTTTCGGCCCTGAGTGGCGTTCCTCAGGGTACAAACATTACTACTATGGAATTATGTTTTATTGATGATAAGATCACACTTATTTGGTCCCACAATGGAAAACATTCAGTATTGCTATGCAAAGTACAAGAAAGGCTACAATTTAATACAATATTATTTAATGACAACCACTGTCTCCATTAAATTAACAATGATGAATAAAATAAGAGTGTCCATTTTGTTTGTATCAATCTTTACTCCACTGCAGCAGAATTTCACTTTTAATATTTATAGAAAAATGGTTTGGACTCAGTTGTCGTCTGCAACGTGCTGCCACATCACGCATAACACATTTAGTTCACCAGAATGTTCACTGACACATAAAACTCTCCAACCACTGTGGCTCCATAAACTACATTTAAAACCGTGGCTCTGGTGTGGTGTGTGAAGTGGGCGGCAAAGATGATTGTTTTACTGAAAGGCATTTTCAAACAGCTCCATGTTCGATATGTGATAGCAGCGAGTGTGGCGACTGCGGCGGATCGTGACATAATTAGTGCAGTTTTGTGCCGTCATTTCGCCTTTGAATGGGGAGCATATGGGCCCGAGCCACTCAGCTATACAACCAGACACAGCAGTAGCAGCTGTTTGTGTCCTGTTTGCTTGTGTTTTGTTCACGTGTTTGCCAGCACAAAGCAGAAATGAAAGAGCTTTTCATAGCAAAACAGGGTCTGAATGGTGATGTAAGCTGGACATTCACTGGGTGTGCTATAGTGCATGCTCTGATCGCACATCACAGCTGCCACAGTCAACTCTATTAAGTCTGGATTAAACGTGAGCTAAACAATGCACCAGGTTATAATAAATCATAACTTACCTGTAACACCAATACTAGAGAAAACATGAATGAACGCTGAATTATAATTCTTTTTATTTTTGGCATATTCTAACGTTAATATCTTAAAAGTTGCCAAGTTTTATCTAGACCCTTGGAAAGCAGAAACATTTATACTGCATGTTTATTATGCATGATTTAATTGAATTTTCATTAACAATAAACAGGTAAAATATAAATGATAAATACCTAATATTGGAACTTGTAATTCATTTATATGTCAAACCCACATTTACTTGACTTTTAAGTGTGTTAACGTGATTTTGAAAATGTAATAAGAGATAATTGCTAATGTCAATATTGAGTTGAACAGTAATAAACACGAGTAGGATTAGTCTAAAACTCTTGTGTATTTGCTTCTAGGTATGGAAAGATTCAGTCGGCGAAGGCAATCCTGGACAAGACAACCAACAAATGTAAAGGTTTGTAAAGCTGACAATTATTATGAAAATGAAAAATAAGTCGGTGTAATCCCTCATTGGTCCAGGAGTGTTCCATTGTAGAAAAAAATCAGTTGTATCGTCTGGAAAAACAAAACGTTTCGACTCTCATCCAAGAGTCATTCTCAATCTGCAAATCCAGTCTGGGAACTCTGGGTTTTATATCCTACTCTGTGTAAGACTTGCCCACTGACTTCTGCTCCCTCATCACTGAGTACCTGATTAGCATCAGGGTTTCAAGACACTATTATTTACAACTGGAAGGTTGAATCTTAAACCTCCATTTTGGTTTAAAGAAGGATTCTCTAGTTTTAACAAAAATTGCCTCCTTAACTCCTCTTTCAAACCATCTTTTCTCCTGCTTAGCAGCTTCACATCACTTTCCTCAATAGAGTGGTAAGTGGCTTTAAGATGCACTCTGGGGTCCTGAATTAGCATGTCTTCTGTGCTGATAAAGCCTCTTGTGAAGTGGCTGTTCAGTCTCACCTATGTACCGCTCATTACAATTTTCTTCACTGCATTGGATGGAATAAACTACATTGCTCTGTTTTTGTGTCAGCATCTTGTCCTTAGGGTGAACCAGTTTTTGTCTTAAAGTGTTGCCTGGTTTAAAATAAACTGGGTTTTCGTGTTGCCTAAAAATTATTTGCAGTTTTTCTGACAGTCCCGAGACATAAGGGATAGAGACCCAATTTCTTCCTGGTTTCTTTTGTCCCCTTTGTCCTGCTTTTTGGTTCTTTTAGTTCTTAACAAAGGGAAGAGAAGCAGAACAAACGATAAAACTGTTTTTTTTTTCTACAATTCATAAAATTACACTCCTCAATGCCCCGTTTCCCTCAGTAATCATACAGCTTGTAAGAGGAAATTGAGTCTAATCAGTCCAAATACATGCAAGATTAGGCTCTAATATGATACAGCAATCAGGAGTCTTGTTTCATCTTATACTGGAGGCACTTCCACTTACAGCTGGAGAGACTGCTGCGACATGGAGTGATAGTATTTGCAATAATGGAGTGATAATATTTTCCAGTAAACTATGGAACATACAGATTTTTACATTTTGCTTTACATTGTATTTAGCCATGACCCAGTGTGCCCCTTGTGTTGGACAAATTCTAAAGGGCGTTGTATGACAGATTATTAACAATTAGTATAGTATAGGTAGTTAATTTCTTGTCTATGTTTGGCCTTGTTTTGTAGGTTATGGTTTTGTGGACTTCGACAGCCCGGCCGCAGCAATGAAGGCAGTGCACGCGCTGAAAACCAGTGGCATCCAAGCGCAGATGGCCAAGGTGAGTTTGTGAAAAAGAACATGTGCTCTTGTCTTGCAGCCTCCCGGTCTGTGTAGTGTAGCGTATTCAGTAATGCATGCATGTATGTTCTCTGTATGGAGAGTGACATTAGGCTAGTCACATGACCTGACAAGCTGTTCTACTCGTGACCCCATTTACGTTACCATAGAAACAGATGTCACTTCTCGCTTTGCCAAATAACCAGTCGGCTTTGGACCAGCACCTCCTCACAGCTCTGCACATCACCTGAGGGAGCTGCTATAAAGCGTTGTCACACCATTATTGCAGGTTAACACTATGGATACAGACACCTCCCACCTATAATGCACGTACAGCCGTGCCCCGCTTTTACACTTTTCTTCTTATTTTTAGACTCAGTTCCTCTCCCACAGCTGGCATTTGCCTCGCAGTGGGAAGTGGAAATTGTGTAGATCATCAGATTTCTCCAGCTCTGCCTCTGCTCTGTTCAAATTCATAGGAGAAGGTTAATTTATGAGTGCTGGTTCTCTGGAGAAATGCATGAGCTGCTTGTTGGGAACAAACAACACGGAGCGCAGGGCGAATGTGGCGGTAGCTAGGCTACACCACTCTCCTGCTGTTTCCAGGAGCGTCTGTATTGGCTCCGAGCCGAGGAGCAGGCTGTTTGCTCTAACTATATACTGTACATGAACTCTACCTATCGTTCCATTAATACTCACACTGATAAGATTAAAAACAAATACGGAAGTAATTCTATGAAACTAGGAAGTTTGTAACACAGACAAACAACCCTAAACGAATATTCTTGGTAAATTATGTTATAAACCAACAAAATGTACTTGAAATTATTATTATTTTTGCATGTAATGTAAAATAGATACATAAAATACTCAATTTAGTTCATTATTCATACACTCATTCAATTTTTTTGGTATTTTGCTTCTGTTGCTTCTGTTGATGTCCTGGGGCTGTAGCTTTCCTTTCTGCACCCATGGCCTCAAACATCACATACTGTAAACTCATCCACAAAGGCAGGAAAGGTGAAGTGTTTTGCCCAAGGACACAACGCAGAAGGAGCATTCACTACTGCAAATTTCTGGTTATATCACACCCACTCAACTTCCTTATTCACCGTCACCTCTTGTATGACTTTGTATTCGCATAAATATTTCTGTTTGGTGAGTGAACAAAACATCCCCCAAATCTTGCGTGGATCCGAGTTATATTGACTCACAATTACAATGTTATTATTCCATCTCACTGATTTTCACATTGGATTTTCAGCAACAGGAGCAGGACCCCACAAACCTGTACCTGTCCAACCTGCCCCTGTCAGTGGATGAAAAGGAGCTGGAGAACATGCTGCAGCCATTTGGAGCGGTCGTCTCCACTCGCATCCTCCGGGACTACAGCGGGAACAGCCGAGGAGTGGGCTTTGCCAGGTCTGTTACACTAATCACATTAAGATACTTCCAAATGTATGGAAGCACTTAATAATAACTACTCTTTTAATACCCTTAATAAAGCATGTGCAAAGTCCTCATGTTTTTCTGATTATGACTTTCTTTGTTGGGATAGCACCTGTGGAAAATATTTATCATATTTCTACATCAATCATTCAATTATTAAATAAAAGTAAAATAGTACAGGGAGTTGGGCTTAGTTCTAAAACTGAATCCCTCTGTCTGTGTTGTACAGAAAGTGACATTTCTTGTGTTTAAACAGTTTAAACCAGTGATACCCAACCCCTTTCCTACAATCACAAGAGTTTTTTCAAGGGCCGGTTGAAGGGGGAAGAGCGTGGTAATAACAGCGTAAAATGTGTGCAAACCCTTCAAGAACTTTTAAAATACCTTATTAGTTATGTTTGCTGTTTATTTGATTCATTATCTCTATATTTTCTTGGTAACGCACACATAGGATAGAGGGACATAGAAGCAGACAATAAAACAAGAATAAGAATATGATGTAAAACATTGGTTACATTTGCTTCTGAGGACCGGTAGCAGATGGCCCGTGGACCGGGTTTGGGCCCTGGGCCGGTGGTTGGGACCCCTGCTTGAACAATCATTTAACAAAATAATTGTTTACAGTAAGATCGCAAAGTTACAGTTATGGAATTACCTCCATGTCACATGTCAACATCACAATTGTCAAACTGAGGTAAAATAGGCATATTATTTTAGTAAAATCTTAAATATAATTATTCATGAGTAAAATACTGTATGTAGTCTAACCTGTCAAGCACTTTTATTAATAATGAACAAACGATAACAAATTAAACTAAACCTGAATCCTTGGATAAACCAATCAGGCTTGATTAAAGCCATTAAAAGTGTAGTTAGTAGATAGTATTGCCTAATGTATTATTATCTTTTACTTTGAACTTGGCATTGATATAAGTAACGCCTACTCCCGGTGGAGATGTGGCGGACCCTCCTCCAGTAAAGTTACACAGTGCACCTTTTAACTTAGGTTTACAGAATAAGAATACTCAACATTTGAGTACACCATCTTTAGATTGCATTTAAAAAAAGATTATTATTTTATTATTTATTTTCCACTTTAGTAGCAAATTTATAAACTAGACTGATACTTAATTACAACTTTTACAACTTACAATTCTTAATACACACAGCACTAACACAAAGTAACACATCATTTACAATCCATTTTAAACAATCATCACTGCACCTAACGTGAGACATCTTCAGTTTGGAGCATGAAGAGGCAAAGGTTGATCAGCGCTGTTTGCAGAGAAGGTAGACAATGAGTCATGCCTCTTCTCTTTAGGATGGACACAACGGAGCAGTGCAACGCGGTCATCGCCCACTTCAACGGCAAATTCATCAAGATTGGAACCGGAGGGCTCGGTAAGAAAGGAATTACTGCTCCTTCGCAAGCTTAAAATAGTGACACAGATTGAAATTGTTTGTCTTTAAATGATGTTTTGGTCACCGCCGTTCCTCTCGTGCATTGCAGCTCCATCACAACCGCTGCTGTGCAAATTTGCAGACAGCCAAAGAAAGAAACATGGGCACAGCGGGTTTGTTCCCAACGGACAGACAGGAGACTTGAGACTGGTACGTATATATTACACACATTACAGGACAACCTATTCATCTAACAATAGTAGAACAACACATTAAGACAAAACAAATTACACTAACTTACTATAGAGCTCTGGTATCCAACTGCATTTTCTGAGGGCGCCACATTGGCAGAGGAAAGATCGCGGTAATGAATGGCAACAAGCCTTTTTGCTTTTGGAGTTTATTCAGTGAAGCTGTAAATCAGATTAAACATAAGTGGCCCTTGGCACGACTGTTCTGTTAAAGAGTTTAGACGGCTCTTTTTTGAATCGTTATCAGACAATGGTTAAATCTTTCCCTAAATAAAAGCTCCCAAAATCAATGCAAACAATTGTAGCTTAACTGAATGTAAGACTCGCTGTAGACTTGCTGCTGGTCTATTTAGTTACAGAAATCCACTTCTCCCGTCAATCTGTTGCTTTTTATCCAGTAAAATTATCTGGATTTCTTCTGCGGTGTTGCGTGCACGGCTTGTGTGACGACATCTGTAGGAGCTTGTATATCTAAAACTATTCTACAAGCAATATAATTTACAGATCAACTCCATTTTCTATCAATTCAATCACAATTATTTATATTTAACAGTATTTACAATTGTGTACAATTGTAGATACTATATTCAAGAATGATGATGATGATAGTTAAAATCAAGTGCCACATAGGTTTAGCTGCTGTTACAAATAAAACCTCTCACTCTTTGCAATAGAAAAACACAGACACAACAGAACTTGACCAGAGGACGGAAATAAATACAAATAGACATCAACTAAACATTTAAAGAAACAAAATCATGGCATATTTAAATTAAAATGTCATTTTTAAAAGTATTTACAAGCCAAACATTAAGACCAAAATCAAATGACCAATTCTGAAATGATTTAGAATCGTGTCCCTGCAATTGAGTTATCAATGAATCACTTTTGAATGTTTTCTCTCTTTGTAGGGCACAATGACTCTGACCTATGACCCCTCCACAGCGGCTCTACAGAATGGGTAGGTCACAAAAGAGATACATAGTATATACAGGGATTACATGGACTACATACAGAAAATCGCCTCTGCGCCTCACTGATTTGTATTGTGTATCGTGTCCAGGTATTACTCCACTCCGTATCCAGTCACCAACAGGATAATGACGGTGCAGCCAACCATGTCGCCATATATGTCTCCGGTTTCTGCTTATCAGGTACAGAAACAGCCACAGAAAACTATATATGAAGTAGAGATGCACCGATACTGGATTTGATTGGTTCAGGATTGTCTGCAAGGTCGAAATCACAATTTGAATAGTTGAATATTTAGCAAACCGCAAGCAGAAATGGGCAATACTCAGTTACATTCACTTTTTACAGAGTAATATTTATTTGGAAGTAACAGTACTCTTACTTGAGTAAAGGTTTTGATTACTCTAGTTCCCACTGTAAATAATTCTATAGTGACCAAAGCTTTATATGAACAGCATCAAATGCATCAAACTCTTAAATCTCACATTCAGATATCATTTGTTTTAAGTCTATTCTTTGGAAATACCAGTATCTGTGCATTATTTAACGTTTTATTTGCCAGATTACATTACAGTAAATTATAAAATATATTTTAAATACATTTACGTCCAAACTGTTACTCAGTACTCAAGTACGAGTTTAAAATGTGCTCTTTGACCAGAATCCTTTAAAACAGAATTTATTTTTTTTCCAAAATCATTCAGCCCTAGTCCAGGATATTATTTAAGAATTAGGTCAATCAATTAAAATATGAACTGGCCTCTGAGGATGCTAAAACTCTCATAATGTTTGTACTTAAAATCACAATTCCCAAACCAGGGCTGTTAACCTGGCTCAGCCCAGATGAATGATTTTGGACATAAATGTCATTAAAACAATACAATGTATTAGTGAACATTGACTCTATGCTGTAAACAGAATCACCAGTACATGAGTTGGAGAAGGAGACAAAAAGGTTAAGTAAGACACTTTACTGGTCACTGTTGATGCTAATACTCTCATAACTTTAGTTTTTACAATGTTTTAGTAAAAACAGGGAAAAGTGGAACATATAAACTTCACTAACTGGAATAAACTTGACCTATCTGTAATACAAAACCTTAAATAATGCTTTCTTTGGAAGATAACCACTCTTGAAGTTACTAATAGCTTTATCTCAAAAACATCTGGCAGCGAGTCGTAGTCATGGACCTTTTGTGCTGCTGAACTACTAAAGAGACGCCCCATTCGTTGTTTTGACAAAATTGCAGGCTAATAATTCGTTCCTGGTTGGAAGGTTTTTCTGAAGACTTTCAATTAAATTCTGTGGTTCTCCCCAAGGATTTTAGCAGTTTTTCGGGAAGGAGGGTCTGAGGACAGAGGATGCTGGGACAGTTATCCATTCACTAAACTCCTGTGAACACTGTTTAATCAGCTTTTAGTTGTGTCATTGTTTGATCCTTGATTCTGGGCGTCACAAAAATAAATTGAATTGCGGTTTCAGTGACAGTCACCATGTCTGTTGTTATTGGATATTTGCATTTACTAGCCTCTAATACACATAAATACAACAAGTGCAAATTGAAAATGAGGGCTAATTTTTAGGCAGATAGCAGACAAGTCAACTGTGTGGCTACAATTCATTTATAATTCTAAAACTTGCATGGCTTGGAAATTCCCTTATTCGATGTTAGATAATTTAGTTATTTTCCAGGATATAACTTGACATTTACGAGCTAAACAGATAAACATTGGTGGTTTCTGCTTAGTCATGCAGTCTGTTTTCTCAACTTGTTTCCAAATATCCAAATATGGTTGAAAAGTGCAGTTTGTTTAATCAGCCTTTGTATATTAGTGTAACTTAACGAAGCTAATGCATGAACAGTGGCTTAGCTATAGTCCAAATGGCTGAACGCCCTCATTATTCATGGATTTCAAGCTATTGCAACGGTCGTCCATTGCTGTAGAAATTAAGCAATTCAAATCAAAGTCATATATTTTTCATTGGGAAAGCGCTTCACAAAAACATTCAAATCAGAAAGGAATTATCCGCCTGAAACAAACAAATGACTGAAACAGTTTCCGAAAATGAACCATGGAGCGTCTCTTTAGTAGTTCAGCAGCACAAAAAGACTACAACTACAACTCGCTGCCAGATGTTTTTGAGATAAAGCTATTAGGAAGATAACCACAAGAGTGGTTATCTTCCAAAGAAAGCATTAGTCAAGGTCTTGTATTGGGTTCAGATTATTCCAGTTCGTGAAGTTTATATGTTCCCACTTCTCCTCGTTTTAACTACAGTCTTTGCATATTATTCAAAATATTTATCTACCTGCGAAACGTCTCCTATTTTCTATTATATCCGACCCAGCGTTGATCATTCATAGCTGAATAAAAGAATTTAATGCCTTGATGAAAATGCAAGAATTTTGTTTCAAGAAACTCATTTAACTAATAACTAGGGCTGCTTGATATTGGAAATGAGTGCGACATGCGATACGACGGTACTGCAATATCGATATTATTGCGATGTTTGATTAAACTTTTGTGACACAATAATGCCAGTTATATTAAAACAAATATGTTCATGCCTTAATGTACCGGTATTAGTCAAAATCAGACTAAAGCAAGACTAAATCAAGGCAAATTTAGAATTAATAAACAAAACCATGACTAAAATTTGAAATGTTTCAACATTTTCAATATAAACAATACATTTCTGTCACATGGAAGACTTCAGTGTTATTGAGATTTATTTAGTTTATTGTGAAGCCCTGTATCAAACTAGTAGTGCTTACATGACTATTTAAGCAGATTTATTAGATAACTGTACTTTTTTATGTTTAAGTATGAGTAAGTGTATACGTATCCTGTGATTCATTTGCTATTTATAGTATCGTATATATAGTATAGTGTATGAGAACTCTAAACTCTATAAAAAAATTGAAGTAACATGACAAGTCCATAATGTTTGAAAAGAGAGACAAAATGGCGGCTGTTGTAACCATACCAGTAAAACCTGTCGTGTGGTCCTCTTACAAAAGGCTAATAGGACAAACTGTATCAGCGCTGCTGCTGCTGCGCTCATCGCTCCGGGAGGCAGGGTCAGGCCTTTTACCCGCCACTGTCAAGAGCCTCTGCTAACTCCAGCTCCACATGTCATTTAGCCTAAAAGCAGCACATTACGAGCCCCCAAAAAAGAAGAGAAAAAAGACAAATAAAACATTGAGAAGAGAGTGATAGAGAAAAGAGAGAGAGAGAAATATCCAGAGGACGTGCACTTCTCGGCAGATGAGGTCACTGTTTAAAGTCCCGCTGCCATGGCAACACGGGCCGACCGATTTGGCCCCAAAAGAGTTGCACAAATTTGTCACAGGCCAGACGGTCCCAACATCTACTGTAAACGCCGGCGAGATAACGACAAGAGTATTTTGAGTGTATGAACATGAAATGGCAGGTGATCTAAAAATGTTGCACAATTTTAAAGGCGTTGTGAAATGTGTCATAGACTAGAACATTCCTGACATTAAATATACTATATATATAGTCTTTTAATGGTTTGAATGAGGTTAGTCATCAGGTTGGGTCATGGGACTATAATTATTCAAATTACAAAGTGTACCTTACCTTTTATGAATATTAAGCTACTTTGTAAAGAAGTGTTTTAGCTTTGGGCTGAAACTTATAAGTAGTAGTTACTTGTAAGTAACGATTATATAAAAAGTTAGCGATTGGAAAAAAAAAAATATATATATATATATATATATATATATATATATATATATAAATATAAATCAGCTTATCAACCATTTTCTATCATGCCATGGAGATTTTGTTTGTATTAAATTGAACATGTTATGGGATCACCAATTTTTCATAATTTCTTGCCATAGAAATGTAGAAATACATTTTATTAGTTAAAACGCACAGCAGAGGCTTGGCAGATTTGTGGTAACTAATGTCCTTAACACAGATGTTTCCAGTCCAAAAACACATGTAAAATACAGCAAAATGTGTTAATAACAGATTTTAAATAAAATTATAGGCGTTGTACCGATTAGCCCTGAGCGAGCTTTCAAACATTTAATATACATAATTTCAAGGTACTTCCGGCACCAAACAGTGGGTAGCTGTTAAAATAGTCAGATTATTTTAATAGTCGTTTAGTCACCATCATTCTGATTAATCATTGCAGCCCTATTTAGCTTTTAATGTAAATGACTGAATACATGCTCTTACAGTAAACCCCAGTGAAGTTTTTATGCAGTGAATTACAACAGATGCCCTTCCAGATGCCAGCGTCTTTCTATTCATCAACACTTATAAATACAATAGCAAAGTAAGTTTAAATTGAAATGTATTTTTCTTTGATACAGGTACAGAGTCATTCCTGGATGGCACATCAACCCTACATTATGCAACACCCGGTGAGTTCATGAATCTATGACAACGGCTTGATTAAGGGGGAATATGCAAATGCAAATATCAAAACGGTGAATAGAAATTAAAACTCTTAGATACAAAAAAAGACAATAAGTACAAAGTAGTGTCGCTCCTTAAAACTCTACACATTGCGTCTTTCCGGTCTCCCTTTACTGAAACATGCTCTTCGTCTGCTGACAGGGTGAACTTCCCCTTTACGTTCACAGACTTACAGAGCTTGTGTCTTTGTGTGCGTTTAAGTGTGTCTGGGGGAAAAAAAAACGGTCCGAGAGACGGTCAGGCAGTGCCCCCTCAGCTCCTCCTCTGCTCAGATCCAAGAGGAAATGCCTGCAGCAGAGACAGTCTTGTGACTCTTTGACTCGTCCAAC
Organism: Eucyclogobius newberryi; assembly: GCF_026437365.1. Taxonomy (NCBI): domain Eukaryota; kingdom Metazoa; phylum Chordata; class Actinopteri; order Gobiiformes; family Gobiidae; genus Eucyclogobius; species Eucyclogobius newberryi. The sequence continues at coordinate 15,613,060 of NW_027316167.1, read as the reverse complement.
AGATGGTTTCCAGTAGAACAAGTGTCTCCGCTCATCTGCCCCGCTCCCCCCACCAGCTCCCCCACCCACCATTTCACCCCGAGGCGTCCTGTTTGAAAGACCCAGAGAAATGTACCATCGACTAAACATCACAACAGAACGACTGTGACTCAACAGAAAGTGTTTTTAAGATTTACACTTTAACTTGACTTAAAATGCACACATTAAAAGGATACGCCAACTAGCATTTACATATGTATTATTACGTTAGATGTCATTCTGAAGGTTATTTATCGAGGTTTGGTACTGGAACAATGAGTAAACTGATTGTGTAGGATGGTAATCGACGAACATAAATTGTTGCATAGAGGTAGCGATATATCGAAATATTTATAATATTGCATATGTTTTTTTGTAGATATGCAAAATTTGAATGTTGAGCATATTGTCTAGTAGTAAAACACATTAAAAAGGGATGCAAAATAGGCCGTTTACGAATACAAATATACCAAACCTGCTATGTAGTCTGTAATAGGTTTTATAGTCGTGAAAATGTTTTATGCGATACTCTAACATCTGAATATTATCATCAAGATACCTTTACCTTACCTGTGCATCCACGTCTGAGTCGCACAGGCAAAAGCTAAATTATTAGGATTTTGCACAAAAACATCCAAATATACAGAAAAGAACTAGTGCTGACCATATTTTGAGACATATTATTTTGATATAAATTATGGAGCAGCAATTTGCACATTTTCCGTTGGCTCTGCTCTGTGGGCGACCCGGGCAGGAGCGCTGCAGGATCGCTCAGCCTTAACGCTGATGAACAAATTAAATCAACTGCACTGAGCAGGTCGGTCGCTGTGTGGGTCACTTTGTTTATTGTATTGCTGTGTTGTTGCTCAAGACACATTCTGATTCTGAAAAGAAAAATAATTATTAAGCCTTCTCATTCGATGGAAAACTAAACACATGGAAGTTGAACCTGTTTTAGTGTATTGTGTATTGCATATTGCATATTGCAGTTTCTAATTTGGTCAGATAGCGCCTGTGGTAAATAATTGTCATAGATTTACATTAGTTAAATTAGTGCTAGTGCTAATTAGTGCTAGTTTTTGTAGTTCTAAAACAGAATCCCTCCATCTGTGTCATCAATAAGTGACAATATAAGGACAATTTGCACACAATTTTCTGACAGTTTAAACATTTAACACAATAAATGAGTTATTTGTCAAATCATAACTATTGTGATAATAATGTATATGTTCACTGCATTATATTGCAGAATAGTCTAACCTGGCATATGCACTTTTGAAAGAAGGCAATTTAAATGCGCAAATTTCCAATGCATTCTGTATTTGGGCACAATGGTCACTCACACCTGTAATAATAATAACAATCATATACCCAACACCACTATTCAATTCAATTCAATTTATATTTGTAACGCCCAAAATCACAACAGCAGTTACCTCGAGTGACCTTTTTTTTTTTTTTTTTTTACTTAGTACATGTTTTTTGTCCTAAATATACAACCAAATGTTCAACTAGTTTCCTCATCTATCTGTGTCTCACCATTCCTTGTTAAAGCTGGCAAATTCCAAATTATTATATATATTTTTGAGAGGTTACAGACTCTTTGTGCAGACTCTTTGGGAGCTTGTAAACACTGTTCAGCTGGTTAAAGTTGCCCCACATTCCTTCAGATGAATTACTAACAGGTGTCATGATGAGCACATCAACTGATTTATTTATATGGAATAAAATTGTTTGCTAGATCAATGTACAAGTTCCGTTTGATCATCCTCCTGATGTTCTCTTGCTGTATTGCCTTTTCCATTGCAGACAGCTGTGATGTCGCCCTCTGTGGACCCATCCATGTCACTGCACCCCTCGTCCCTCCTCTCTCAGCAGATGGGACAGCTGTCGTTGGGAAACCCAGGAGCGGTCAGTTAAACCAAAGCCCACACACATCATCCATCACATAATCAGCCAAATCCCCATTTTAATTAAGTCTTTTATAACCTCATTTTGTTTATAAACAGATAGCAGCCAAAATCCACTTTTTCAGTCAAGCAAGGTGTAATTCACATGATAGATAATAAGTGTAGTTAAAACCTACAAAACACAGAATGTAATTATATGTAGTTTACAGTGGTACTTGTAATCGTAGTAGTAGTATAGTGGTGGGATGTAGTAGTAGTAGTAGTAGTAGTAGTAGTAGTAGTAGTAGTAGTAGTAGTAGTAGTAGTAGTAGTAGTAGTAGTAGTAGTAGTAGTAGTAGTAGTAGTAGTAGTAGTAGTAGTAGTAGTAGTAGTAGTAGTAGTAGTAGTAGTAGTAGTTACTTTTTTGATCAAATATCGATACAAAAAATAAAATCACATAACAGTTTTACAAGAATTTTGAGGTTTTCAAAACAAAACTGGTGCAAGAACAAACACAAAAAACTGGCAAGTATTGAGGCTAAAATAATCACATAAACAGTTCTAGAATTATCTTGAGCTTTATCAGAAAGACCACAGAAAGAACTATTATTTTGTATTGAAAACGTCAATTTATTGTCTAAAACCTTGACCTAAAAAACATCATTTTTAAATTATCATTGTCTTATTGGAATTGGTATCAAGAATTTAATATGTTCTTTAGCATTGAAACTGAAAAATTTTAGTATCGTGACTAATTCTATTATTTAAACTGGACACTCCTGGAGCTTATAACTTTCCATTTTTGAGTTATTTGTAACATTTCGAACCTGTGCGTTACAGTACATGGCTGCAAACCCGGCTGTACAAGGAGCCTACATGCCTCAGTATCCTCAAGTGCAGCAAGTACCGGTGAGTCCACTTATAGCACTCATATTTTAAGTAAATAACAATTGTTTTTCGATAATACATTTTTAAAGTAATTGCTGTTTTATGAATTCACACTGGCCTCCACTTAAGAGTCCTTGAATTCCCTTTGTCCATCAAAAGCATCAATTATCTCAAACACAGCAAACACAGTGAAGGTGGTCGTTACAGCGTTCTAAGTGCCATGTGCGGCTTCTGCTTTTCAGGAAAATGGGACGCCGCAGCAAGTGGACTCCTCCAACAACTCGTCCCCGTACAGTCAGCTCAGCAAGTAATCCCAAGTAAGTGTTGCACAAGCCCCACAGTTGTAGCATGATTTAAACAAGAACAAGCAGGACTAGTGGTGGGCCATATTGACAAAAATGTGAAACTTGACATTCTTTTTTCATGATCTCGATAACAATATTTAGACGTTACTTTAACAATGCAGAAAGAATGTGCTAAAAGTGTGGCTGAGGTTGAGGTTCAAGTCCAGCACAAAAGGTGAATGGACCGTAAAGTGAACCATAAAAGGGCAGAAATACCATCTCGTACCCTTGTTTGGTTTTTGATTTTTTTTTTCTTGCTGTAATTTTTTATAGTTGTTGTAATCAGAGATAATCAACTTGCTATTCAAATGTTGCACTTGTGCAAATCAACAATTACAATATTATCAATTCATTAGAGCAATAAGCATATGCTTGGATTTGATTGATTGCACAGCCCAATGTTGTACAAAACAACATTGATTTCTTTGTGTTTGCTGTACTTAAGATTGACTGTGTTTTAACTGTAATACACGTTAAAGTACGCCTATACGTTAATACTACATTGTGTGATGTTAGGCTTCCCATGATCCCGAGGAGCTGTTGGGAACCCGCCGATGACATCACAGAGAAAACAGCCACGGCCTTCTCTGATTGGACCAGACGACTTGAACATTTTGCACAGCCCCGATTTATGAGGAAAAAAAAGAGGATGGAGTAAACGGACTCAAGCGGTTGGCTATAATCACTAAGAAAAAAAAAAGGAAAGGAAAAAAAAAAAGACACGATTTATTTTGATACAAAACACTGATGCTCTACTTTTCCCTCTTTGTCATCGACTTTCACCTGACACCAAAAGACTTTCTGCCATTGCCCCTAGATGTTATGAAAATGCATGAAGTAATAGTTTCCCCCTACTTTTTTAAAAATATAAAATACACCCAACTTACAGGTGATTTCATCCATCAAATCGCATTTGGAAAAGGTGCCTTCCTTACATCATGCTTTCCAATCTATTGTCCATCGAACTTGATCAGGTATCATCACATAACGTAATCTGATTGACATTGTGAGTGAGTGAAAACTGTAACATTTCCAGGCAGCGCGTGTTTTTATGCTATCTCGTCTCTGGTAGCAATAAAGTCAATCTTCTATGAGGGCAATACTGATAAAAAGTAAAAAGCAATTAAGAAAATTCTCAGAGAAAATCGAATATCTTTCTTTTACTCTGTCCTTTTTTAAACAACCACACAACAATACGAAAGCAGAAGCCGTAGTTTTTGTGAAATGGCATGTTTTACTACAGCGGACGGGAATATTTTAGGAGGATCTTCTCTCTTTTTCGTGGTCCGTTGTGACTGAAAATCTACCTCATGGTTCTGTGGGTGCTTTTTGGGTTTGCAGGTAAAGCCCTCGGTCACTGACAGAGCCGAACCGAAGCCACGCTCAGGAGCTGGCTGCCACGTTTAGGACTTACTATTTCTTCTTCCATTGAGTTTTTCCTTCTGGTTTGAAAAAAAAAATGCTTGCTTTATTTGTCATTGCTTCTGTTTTTGGTTGATGTTTTTTTTACTTACCTGTGAGTTGTTTAGTGGTGACGCCTCACGCTTTTCCTTAAAACTAGTTTCTTCACATTGTGCAAAGCGGTTGACACACATTCACGTTTTTTTTTTAGGGTTTTTTTTGTTTGCTTTTTGGACTTTTTTTGAAACTTTGCTGTTGATTTTTTTTCGTCTTTCTTTCAAACGACACATTCTAGGATTTCACTTCTTGAAAGGTCTACAATGGATTTTAATGTTTGGTGATGATCTACCAAGCAAAATGTGGGAAAAGCTAATCAAATCCTGCCTTGTTCAGATGCATTACGCGAGTACTTTGAGGGCAATAGCATTTCATTTCAAGTGGTCTATTAGTCATGCAAAGAGAGACTGAAAATACAAGTTTGATTTTTCTTACAGAAGAGAATTTCTATTGTAAATTGAATAGTGGACCTGACTGCTAATAGATACAGTGTCGGATGCACTGCCGGTTTTGCTAAGAAACAAGATTACAACGAAAAATTTAAAAAATAATATTATTAAAAATCCTCCCTTTGACTCCCACTGGTGAAAAAAAACCCCTCGTCCTTGCTCTTTCCTTTGAAACATTGGAGTAAAGAAGTGCTCAATAAAATGCTCTTTCTCATACAAGAGTCTGGTCTGGTGTTTTTTTTTTTAATGTTTTACATTTTTAACTTTTAATATTACATACGGTAATCAACCTAATGCATGACCGTAAAAGTGTTCCCTAATTGTCAAGTCAAATGTGTGCCAAATCCACAATATATACATTTTAAGCTCCGCTTGCTATCGCTGCTTTCCTTATTTATTTAGCTTTTTAATCAGTTTTTGTCTTCCAAACATTTTTGCTTTAGACTTTTTCAAGTAAACCAAGGATTTTAAGAACATTTTTCCAGTTTTAACGACATATCTGACGCCAGCGACATGTCCGGGAGAAGAAGTGAGAAAGACTGTGAACGCTGTCGGAAATATCAACAAGAAATGAATGAGCTGAAAACACGGATATTTGTTTTGGAATCTGAAAAAGTTCTTCACGATACCATTCCTGTGTCAACCGACGGTAAGAAGAGCACACTTTTTACAAGAAAAACTGCTACTTTCAACCTAAACCGCAGTGACTCTGTGTCGTTTCCAAAACTGTCTAAAAACCAGAAAGACCAGGCTGTTTCTTGGAACAAACTTGGAGCAAAGCCTAAACGATACAAAGATAACGTGAAGTCACCTAAAATACAGCTCACCAACAGATTTTTACCACTTTCAGAGATGGAATTAAATGAAAAAAGGAAAGATGACGTGGCCAAAATACAGCGAGGAGGATCTGCCAAGGTCACGCAGATTGTTTTAGTAGGGGACGGCGCGATAAGTCACGTGACGCATGAAAAGATAAACACACATTCTTTTCCAAGCGCCACTGTTTCTGAGATAACGTCACTCCTTCCAAATATTATGGCTAAGCATGGAGGAGCTAAACAGCTGATTGTGCACGTGGGTGCAGTGGACATGCGGCGGGAACAGACTGAAGTTTTGAAAAAAGACTTCTTGAAGTTATTCGACGTGCTTGATAAAGTGGAAATCAAAACTTTCATAAGTGGACCTCTTCCAAACATCGACAGGAGGATAAACAAGTTTAGCCGGCTTCTTCAGCTGAACACATGGCTGTCCAAAGAGTGCTCCCCGAGAGGACTACACTACATTGAGAACTTCTATCTATTCTGGAAACGAGAGGACCTGTTTAAGAGAAATGGCCCCCATCTATGCAGAGGTGGAGTGAGGGTGCTGACAGAGAACCTGCTCCACGCTCTGAGGCATTGGACTGGGCCTGGACAGGGTCCTGAGCAGATAGTTAGAGAAGAGAGGAATGAGAGAAGAATTCCTGCTCCATCAGCCAGAGACCGAGCCAATGTTTCAACATCAAAAGCACCACAACCTCAGCCTCCACCAAAGGATTCATCAGCAGCTGCTCCACCACCACCAGCAAAGGATTCAGCTCCAGCTGCTCCACATTCACCTCCACCGCCTCCAGCAAAGGAACAATCTTCAAAGGCCTTGGACCCATCTGTGACAAGCCCAACAACATCCCTGTCATCGCCCCTGCCTTCACACCAGCCCTGGGTTCCCCCTGCAACATCTACTCCCACTAAAGATTCATCATTCTCCTTCTCATCTCCACTCTCACCCATGAGCCTTCCCAGCCATTTTGAAAGTCTGATCAAATCAGGCATTAAGATGGCTCCACTCACGCCCAATATAGCAAGGGCTATGCCGACTACACCAACAAAAGCCCCACCACCCATCCCCCCTCGCCTCTCACCTGGTCCCAAACTCTCTTTGGCTACAAAAGCCCCACCACCCATCCAACCTCGCCTTTTACCTGGTATCTCCCATAGCTAGGATGCACTGGGTCTCAGCGTTGCCGGGACTTATTGTCACATTAAAAATCAAACCAACCCGGGGCCCTATGTAAAAAGGGCCCCCCCTAGTGCTATTTCTGTAGTCACATCATCACACAGATGGAAAAACAAAATGCGAGTCAGGCCCAATCTGAGAAATGTGATTCATATTCCCTGTGAAAAGATAAAGCCCAGTCCCACTGAAACTAGTCTGAAACTTGCTGTGCTAAATGTCAGATCCTTATGTAACAAATCTCTCTTAATTAATAATTTTATTTCTTCTTATAATCTTGATTTTATGTTTTTAACTGAAACATGGCTTGACAAAAACACAGGAAATGTAGTTCTGATAGAATCTGCTCCACCCAACTTTAAGTTTGAATCTGAAACACGAGAAAACAAAAAAGGGGGTGGAGTCTGTGCTGTCTTTAGAGATGAAATAATTACCCGCAGGTTGTCTTTTGGGGTGTTTTCATCATTTGAGTATGTATCCTTTAAAATGGAGCTAAAACGGTCTCCATCCATTCTCTTCATTGTTTTAGACAAGCCTCCCCAGCACTGCCAAAGTTTTATTGATGATTTTACTGAGATGCTTTCAGTCATATGCACAGACTTTGATGGTTTGGTCATTACAGGTGATTTCAACGTGCATGTTGATAATGTTTGTGACAGAAACGCTAAAGAGCTTGATGCTGTCCTTGAAACCTTCAGTCTTACTCAGCATGTGAGAGGCCCCACCCACAGCAAAGGACACACTCTAGATCTCATAATTACAAAGGGGGTAAATATTTCAAATGTTAATGTGATCGATGTTGCTCTGTCTGATCATTTCTGTGTCTTCTTTGACCTGTCTGTTTCTCCCCAACCTCCGGTTGGTCCTGCAGTTGTTCAGAGGAGACACATAAGTGATGGCACAGGTGCACTGTTTATGGAAATGATAAACTTTGAAAATGTCTCATGTTCTAATGTAAATGATTTGTTGAACTCTGTTACATCTAGTGTTTTGAATGTTCTGGACACCATCGCCCCTATAAAGGCTAAAATGGTTAAAAATAAGCAGAAGGCGCCGTGGAGAAATGATGATTCGGTCAGGGCACAGAAAAGGGAGTGCCGCAGGGCCGAACGGAAATGGCGCAAGTCAAAGCTCCAGGTTCAAAAAGAGATTTACAAAGAGAAGCTGAACATGTACAACCTAATCTTATGTAGAACTAGGGAAAGATATTTTTCTGAAATAATTGGAGGCTGCAGTAACAACTCGCGTGTCCTGTTTGCCACAGTAAACAGATTAACAAACCCTCCAGCTCAGCTGCCGTTAGAACTCATTTCCACATCCAAGTGTAATGAGTTTGCATTATTCTTTAATGACAAAGTTCAGGGCATTAAAAATGCTATAAATCCCACAATGCAAAAAATTACCCTAAAACCACCAAGACACTTAGAACTAACTCACTTTGCACCAGTAACTGACAAAACTGTCCATGAGATCATTACCAGTCTGAGTTCATCTACATGCTGCCTTGATGTGTTACCCACCAGATTTCTAAAGTCTGTGCTGAACAGTTTGTTAGCACCATTCACTCACATAGTTAACATGTCGCTTCAATCTGGAACATTCCCAATGTCTTTGAAAACTGCGGTCATAAAGCCTCTCCTAAAGAAGAGCAGTCTTGATGCCGCAGTACTGAGTCATTACCGGCCCATCTCTAATCTGCCATTTTTGGGCAAAGTCCTTGAAAAGATTGTTTAGCAACAGCTCACAGATTTCCTCTTAATAAACAACTCATTTGATGTTTTTCAGTCAGGTTTTAGACCTCATCACAGCACTGAGACTGCTCTTGTCAAGGTGACAAATGACATCCGCCTGAACACTGACACGGGCAAAGCCTCAGTCTTAATTCTGTTAGATCTGAGTGCTGCTTTTGACACTGTCCATCATGGGATCCTCTTACAGAGACTAGAGGACTGGGTGGGCATCACTGGCACTGCCCTAAACTGGTTAAGGTCCTATCTGGAAGACAGGAAGTACTTTGTTGAAATTGGTAGCTGTGTCTCAGACCACATGACCCTGACCTGTGGAGTGCCCCATGGGTCAGTCCTGGGTCCCCTTCTGTTCAACCTCTACATGCTGCCGTTAGGTCAGTTGATACGCAGTGAAAATGTGTCCTATCACAATTATGCAGACGACACTCAGATCTATGTTTCACTATCGGCAGGTGACTATGGACCAGTAGATTCACTCTGTCACTGCATCCAACAGATCAGTTTGTGGATGCAAAACAACTTTCTCCAGCTGAACTCAGACAAGACTGAAATAATCGTTTTTGGCCCACAGAAACAAAGAGAAAGTGTTAGCGGTCACCTCCAGAGTCTCGCTCTAAAACCTACAAACCAAATTAGAAATCTGGGGGTAATAATGGACTCAGACTTGAACTTTAATAGCCACGTCAAATCAATAACATCAGCAGCTTTTTACCATCTAAAAAACATTGCCAAAATCAAAAATATAGTGTCAAAACCAGATTTAGAGAGACTTATCCATGCGTTTGTCTCCAGTAGATTAGACTACTGTAACGGCCTGCTCACTGGTCTCTCCAAACGAGTTGTAAAACAGCTGCAGTACATCCAGAACGCTGCTGCTCGGGTCCTGACTAGAACCAGGAAGTATGATCACATTAGTCCTGTTCTCAGGTCTCTGCACTGGCTCCCTGTGGCTCAGAGAATAGACTTTAAAGCAGCTCTGCTTGTGTACAAGTCTCTCCATGGCCTAGCACCAAAGTACATCTTGGATATGTTAGTGCCATATGAACCATCTCGGACTCTGAGGACCTCAGGGACCGGCCTCTTGCTGGTGCCCAGAGTCAGGACAAAACATGGGGAATCTGCGTTTCAGTTTTATGCAGCTAAAATCTGGAACAGTCTTCCTGAAGATGTGAGACAGGCTTCTACTCTGACAATGTTCAAATCTAAGCTAAAAACAGTTTTGTTTAGCTGCGCATATGACTGAAAGGATTTTTTCTTTGCACTCTTCTCTTTTGTTTGTGATTTTATTAGTTTAGAAAATCAGTTGGATTGATAATTTTTAATTTAGTTAATTTTATTGTATTTCTGTTTCTGTAATTTCTTTGTGATTTGAATGCATTTTTCCTGCTGTGAAGCACTTTGAATTGCCTTGTGTATGAAATGTGCTCTACAAATAAACTTGCCTTGCCTTGCCTTATCAAAAGTACTCAAAGCCGCAAAACATGTCCCACCCAATCTCAAAAATATGTACATTTTCATTATAATGAACATGGTACTGTTCTGTATTGCATTCATATGCATTTAGTATTCTATATATATAATAGTTTCTATATATTTGTTTTCTTTTAGTTTTCTTGATATGCAGTGTTAATGTAATGTTGGTAAAAGCAGTACATATTGCATTTGGTCTCAGTTTCCCTCTGGCCCAGTTGTGGACAATGAATACTCCTTAAACAAATGCTGAATCTTACACAGGCCTGTAGTGTGGCGCAGTGGCTGAGTCCATACAAACACTCGACTCACAGCAAGAAGGTTCCGGGGTCTAAAAGCATTTGTTTGCATTTTCCACCTGTGTTCTTCCTCCAGACACTCCAGTTTCCTCCAAACAAAAACATAGGTTCAGGTTGCCCCAATCGCATTGAAGAATGGGTCAAATTCAGGCAACAAAGCGTAGTTTAAACTTAAAGTGCATATGACAAGTTAGACTACACATTTAACTAATAAAACATTCATCTAAAACATAGTGAACGTGATTATATTTAAGATTTGGCCAATTTTTTTCACAGTTGACACATTTGGTGACGTTTATAATGTTACTTCCTGGTTGGACATGAGCATGACAGTTGAATCCACAACTGTTACCTAGCAACCATATAGTAAACATGGGCCAAAATCCACATAAAACACAATAGTAATGATTTCACAAATACTAATACTTGATAACAACTTTTACTCCGTTAAATCATTGTTTAAACTGTCCGAAAGGGATATCTGTTGCGTGAACTTTTTAAAATACACAAATTGCAACTTAACAGAGGTAAAACTATGATGAATTACCCAGGTGCTTTCCTACAAAACTAAGTAATAATTAGAGAAACATTAGAACTTGTCATACACACTTTAACTTAAAGGTTGAATGGACGATTTTTTTGGCACAAATCTAAGTCTTATTTCCTCGTGGCGTGGACTGCCGATTAGTCCTGCCACGTATCAATCATAAAACGCACCTATCGCTCACCTGCAGCCGCGTGCGGCTCGTCCCCACGTTTCCACGTGCCTAAGCGCATGGATCTATCATAATATAGTTCCCTCAGTGTACGGAGCAAAATGAAGATGAAGAAAGACAGTTCGAGCTGACGCAGAAGTGGACGGAAATCTACGGGAGACGAGAGATGCGATGCGCTCCGTTGCGCTAATAAACAAACGCACGTGTGTGTTGTATCAGTCCGCACGGGGGAGTGCGCATGCGCACTTCCGCCTGCGTTCTCAAATCGCCAAAAAATCGTCCATTGTGCCTTTAAAATGTGTGTGATTTCTATTATGTACACATAGAAATAAATAACAATAGTAATAAACATTGAAATACAAATTCAAGACACTGAATCATTACAACAGGCCCAGTAAATGAAGGACAAGTTGGCAAGTCCTCAGGGTAAAGGTTTTGTACCGTTACTGATGATTGTGCCGTAATGACGCCCTGTAACACTGGAGGGCACTGTGTGTGAAATGTGCCCCGGCCACATTTAGGATCCCAAATATCCCTCAAATTTGTTGAGTGCTTCGTTTGCCTCTCCTGTATGTAGGTTACAACATATCGAAGGGGTAACAAGTGCTACATGTGTTTGTCATGCCTCGGGTCGCTTTTCCAGCACTATTTCTGGCACATACGCTCGCTCTTTGTAGTTTCACTCTTAAACCAGATCTCCCCTCTTAAGCCCTGACTTATCGCAGCTGTGGCAGAGACATAAGGGCACCAGGCCTGTATTTCTTTACCAGTTGGAGGATCAAAAACGGGACGGGGGAAGCAAGATTAGACCATCACACTCCCAGTCACCCCTTTAATACGCAGCATGTATCCGGTCCATAGGCTCCAGGAATACTCCTCGAGGTTCCATCAAAGATACGCACACACAAACGTCACTCAAGAGCCCCCGCCGTGGCTAAATGATGAAAGTGTGGCATGTTTTACTATTTTTGGTACAGTTTGTCAAGTTCAAGTGCTATAACAACACGTTTTTTGGTTTATTTTAGTGTATTTAAGCCAGGCATGTCCAAACTACGGCCCGGGGGCCAAATGCGGCCCTCAAACCAATTATTGTTGGCCCTCAGGCTTCCTGCTAAGTTGGCCCAAACAACAAAAAGTAGTGCTTTTTACAGTGAAATGGGAAAAATTCAAGCATTTTGATGTTATAACAACCTAATATGAATGTTCCAAGTCTTATAATAGGAGTGGAGGTGCATCGAAACGATGTCAAATGCAAAATTTCGAATGATACACACACAAATTTGACATTGTCGGCTTGTTTGTGGCCCTCTGCTCCGTTTAAGCTTCAAAATGCGGCCCTCAGTGAAAAAAGTTTGGACACCCCTGATTTAAGCAGTGAACTACCATACTTGTGCCATGGTTAGAATCTAGGTCATATCAACATGCAAATCAATGCACACTGGAAGAGATTAGAAGTCAATATATTCAACTTAATACTTTATGTTTTACTCGCTAGTGTTGTGAGATCAATGCGAGAATTTGGTGAATGTCTCACTTCCCTTTTCACCTCCACTTCACCAATTACTGTGAACGCAACATAGCATCCGGCACAAAAAATCAATCCAGCACAGCAATATGCTAACTACTGAACGTTGCTGAACAGCGGATAAAGTAAGAAATCAATGAAAGAAACTGACGAGAAGAACAAAGTAACCTTCAGGTCGACGTTGGGATGTTGTACAGACAGGCATTGATCTAAAATATTCACCTCTGCCTTTGAACGCCGGGGCAGTCACACTAAAGCGGCCCGGTCATCACTATCTGCCTCCCCATTCGCTGTCTCTGGTTTAATTCTCCACAGCTGAAGGGACACATGGCAGTGATCCCCAGAGGAGCCCAAGGTCAGGCCTGGGGCACAGACATTAAGAGAGGAAGCACAGTGGCGCAGTATCCAGTGTCGTTCATTTAGTGTGATTAACCTCAACTATTCAACATATGGCGACTATAGATACAGCCTGAGCTTGATCCTTAATGCTATAAAGTTCAGTGTGTGCGTGTGTGTCTGCAGCGGTGATTACGGTCTTAAGCCTACGGTCGTGTGTCTCGCTGTCCTCTTTGTTATAAATTCAAAACAACTAAATTAATCTTAATTTTACATTGTCACGGCACGGCAAACTATTTTCAACATTAACGTCACTTGAGTTTAAAACCACAGGACTCAATGTGGGAGATATATCAACAAATGTGTAATATTGCAATATAAAGTAGGCCTATATCGATTTGTCTGTAATTAAAACTATAAAAATGACAGCAAAAAGAGCAGGTTGAAAATAAATGCAACTGAAACAACTGGTGTAATCTTCCAAACAAGGTGTAAAGTGATATTTCTACCATTTTTGTTTGGTCTATTCACTTTTTCTTTTTGTTTTTGCGATGAACCTCAACTAACACATTTCCAGGGACATTTTAGCATGTTTATGATGCATCAATATTGTAATAGAGATGTTTTTAAATAATAATTTATTATAATCATGTTTGTCAAAGTCCTGCAATGGAAACAATAGATGGATACCTTTGAAATGTACTTTGAAGCAGGAAAAAAGGTAATAACAAAGAAATGAACTGCACATAATAAGCTAACTGTAAATTATTTGGCTTAGATAACAATGGAGAGAAATAGAAATAATAAAATAATAGAAATAAATAACATCCATCCGTCCATCCATTTTCTACCGCTTGTTCCCTTTCGGGGTCGCGGGTGACTGGAGCCTATCCCAGTGACTTTGGGCCTTAGGCGGGGTACATCCTGGACAGTGGCCAACTTGTTGCAGTGAAATAAATAACATTACAATTAATTTTAAAATGAACGTAAACAGGACGACATTAGCCACACATTATGATTCATGCCAGTTACACTTATTTTGTTTGGTTGTTTCTCTTTGATTGAACACCATTTTTATAAATTAAATTAAACTTGGCATAATCTTAAACTAGGATAAACTGTGTAGTGTTTCATTTTACAACCTTATTGCACTGAAGTATATGGAGTATAGCTATGATTCAAAAGAAGAACATGTGCTTTGTGAACTAAATCAATCCTTTTTAGCATTGCCACAGTTAGACTACAGCTCGCTAACCGAAGTAATTATCACTCACATTTTGACATTTACAAGTGAACAGCTCCACAGAAGGAACATGTCCAAGCAGAGCCATTATCAGCGATGCTCCATTAGAATCATTCCTACTGTCAGCTTTAGATCTTTATCAGAAAAAAACATGCCTTTTATACTTTTCTTAAGCCTGGCAGACTAATATATATATTTTCTACCACGTCGTCACTACAACCAAACACAAGTTTTTCAGGTAAAACATACTGTATTTGTGCAAACAGTAAAAAAAGATTAAATCAATACAATGCTATTGGCTGTAGGTTGCTTTGTTCCCTTCTGTGTGCTTCTGATTGATGAACAGTGATGCACATAATCCCTCCTGTCACAGGGCCGAGTCTTTGTGGAGACTTAACACTTTCGGTTCATCTGTTTCTCGTGTGTTTGTCAATTTGTTTCACTACATTGCTCTGCATATTTTTTATTGCCTACATAATTTATAGCCAGGCTCTTTAATGAACTAAATAGAAACAAACGCAACATCACTCAGTAACATCTGATGTAAATCAAATGAAACGACTTAACATTAACATTATACTTTTAATGCTTAGTGTGATGTGAAATTGATGGAGATTTTAGATGGATAGATAGATACGAGACAGATTTATTACTGATATTGGGGGAAGTTCAGATATGTTTATAATAAAATACATATTCTAGGTATAAACATGTCTCCAATAAAACGTACTGTGTTAGATTATTTCTATTTATGTCTTTATTAACATTTGTGGCTATATCTGCTGGTGAAAGTCCATATTAAGTAATAGTAGATCAAATCAAAAACATGTCCGGTCCCAAGTGTGATCCAGAATCATTGTGGTCACAATTTGCCAGCACCAAATCCAGATAATTAAGCGTAAAGGAAAAACATCTGGTATAAAACACACTTCAAAATCAATGTATCAAATGCTGCACAACACGAGGATAAGATATGAACCACTACAATGAGAATTATTATCTAAATAGCCGATAAAAAGAATGATTCATTTTGTTCCACTACAACTTCGAATATTTCTTCTTGACTCACCAAAACTGAGCCTAATTACAGCCAGGGTAAGGAGTTGAAAGTCCATATCCGGCCCTCTGTTATTGAGTTTCGATCTTATTTGTTTACCTGCATTCCTGCCATACCATTATTCGAAGGAGGTTAGATTACTACACTGACACTGCGCTCCTTGGCCCATGATTACTCCAAGAAGTAATTGAACTTGGACCAACTTCACTTTTTAATTGAGCAGTCTTCTAAAACTAAATCCTGGTTCACCGTGCACTGATAATAAATAATATTTAGTTACTTGGATTCACAATATTTCTTTTTGCTAAGAGTTTATTTTTGCTGCTAAGAGTTTATTTTTGCTAAGAGTTTATTTTTGAGTGGTGTGGGTAAGATTATTAGGTTGGATTATTTGATGTGTATTAAATATATTACTGATTCCAAATTCAATGTGGTAGAATCATTTGGTGAAATATGACAAATCAAAGTATGTAAAAGTTGACAAAAATATGATTATGAAAATTATAAAATAAAAAAATAATGTGCTTAAGCTGCATTATTCTTACTAAAATTTTACGCTTTAAGAATCTGGCATTCGAATTTCGAATTTCAACTTGTGTGCTGTTATACTAATTTATTTGTTCTTAATGGGAAGTTGAATCAGTCATCGTTACACAGAATATGATACACAAATAAGCACGACTTCCTAAGACATGTTATGTTTTTTCCAGGTATTTTGTATTAAACTATGAGTATACTATGAGTATAAGAAGATCATCTTTTTACATTTTGTTCATTGTAAGTTGCAATATTGATCTAAAATGGCTTAATAACAGATAATAATAATAATCAAAATAAAAATAATAATGTGCGACATCTTTGAACCCAACATGTATGACCCGGGGCCTGAATTTTAAAATAATTGCAAGAGCTGTGGGCGGAGACAGGGGGCATCAAAAGCCACAAACGCACGATAATACAGTATTACTAAAACATGGACGGATCAATCGAAATGCAACTTTGAGAAAGCTAATCACAAGGGAACGCCGTTATAATAGGATTCAAAGCCCATAAAAGTCGATTTTACATAATATATTATACAGCCTTTAATGAATCATATATATGAGTCAGTACAACTCAAACTGTGGGTGTGTGCAGCGTGAACATGGTGGAGGTCTCTAAAGCCCACAGCCGGCAGTTGTTACTGTCAGTCACTATCAGGCACAGCGAGAGAGAGAGCGAGTCAGAGCTTGTGCTAACACCCACTCCTGACCCCAGCGCACGGGGCAGGCAGCATGGGCAGCGGGGTCACCCACAAGAGCCCTGCTTCATAAAGGGACCGTGCTACAATAGGTTTACTGTTACTCATCATCCCGGGCGGCGCAGCGGCACAACCGGAGCCAATGTACTGGGCCAAAGCGGCTCCTCTCCTCTCGCTTCTCACCATTTTCACTTGATGACGAGGGAGACGGTCTGACGGCACGGGACAGCATGTTTTCAGAGGACGCCCCTGAAGGTGAGCGTGATTATTGCAGGGAGAGGTCCTACACCTGGTATTTAACTGTGTTTATATGTCGTGCTGTTTAAATTACAGACGCTATACAGAGACATTTTAGTGTGTTCAGAGGTTATTTGTTTTCATGTTGTGAAATGTCTGTTAAAACTTTGAACAAGTCAAGTTTTGAATGAAAGAATGGACTGACAGCTCATCAAATCAAATATAACAACTGCTTATTTTCTGCACTTTTGATGCCCATTGTCTCTTAACGTGTAAATAAATCTTAGGACAATTAAAGCTGAAAACATGTAACAATATCAATAGTACTCCACATTGTATTATTATAAACAATACAGATCTACAAAGACACAAACATGCTGATAATATAATTTCATGTTGTGAATGGAGCATTTACAAATAGAACATTACGTTTAAATTGAATAATCTTTAGATACAATTGACAGTGAAAACCTCATTCTGGAATACTTTGATGAAACTATAAGATGATAAAATAACGTGATGGCAATAAGAGATGGAAGGATGGCCGTGAAACGACAGACCAAAGGAAAACACAGGTAGATCAGGGGCAGACACAATGACAGGGGATAAATGAAAGAGCGGGTTGGTTCGGGAAAAGCTGCTGGATTATCAACACAAAGTCCAGAGACATGGCTTTTATCACAAACGTATCAGGTTTAGGCAGAGTGGGATGACGGCGGGTGGCACTGAGGAGCGGGGACTTTTGGGGTGACAGATGTGACTTACTCAGATCCTCAGGGGCGTGGTGCTGAATTGTGAGATTCCTTCTTGGAGTTGGGATGATATTCGCAGAGCAGCTGTCAATGTGCAACACCTACACACAGCTCCCTCTTCCTTCCCCTCGACACGATCACAGAGACACTCATCCCTCATGCCGCGATAGGCCTGTCTCCAGCGAACGTTGAAGTGAGAATATATTCCTGTATGACAATAACAATGAATCATTTTCGGCTGACTTCGGTGTTAAAGATTAACACTTCATTTATGGCGTCTGGAGCTGTTTGCTCATGGTATGGCCTGTCTGTACTTCTCCTACACGACAACAGCCACAACTCACTGCATCTCTAACATGCTACAATATGTAAGTGTAATGTTTAATTATACACATTTCATAATAGACCAACAAAATTTAGGCTCTTGAATTAAATGCATTCTGCTGAAGGTTAATGCTATAATTCAAGGCTTCAGTAAGTAAGCTCATTGTTTGCTGATTAATTCACTACTTCACCAATAGGTTGCTTTCACGTGACATCACAATACAACTATAGCTTAAAACTGAGCTGGAGACAGGTCAGAATTCACTTTTTCACTGTCAGATTGTAAACAGAAACTAGCACAAAGCCACATGTTCTTTGTCAGTATAAATAAACAAAAGTGAAAGTGGTGCCAGTATTCAAATCTAAAGACGTTATAGTTGCCAGATAAAAGGACTTTATACCATGTTATTAATAAAATTAACAAGTTTGTAGAGACAATCCCAAAGAAATAATGATGAAAGTTCAACATATCTGGATTTCTAGTTTGGAGATTTCCTTCAAAAACAGAAAATCTTCCATTGCGTTATATGGGCACTTGCTCTGAGATTATGACATGATCAAATTCTATAATGAGATGTTAGTTATAGGCCTACACATGTATCCTCTTCACAGTGTTTACCAATCACGGGGACAGGGACCCTTGGGGGTACTTGTAATTAAATTAATTTCAAGTTAACTTCTTTATTTGTCATTATACATGCAATAGAATAGAATGTGAATATTGAACGTTCTTTGTCGTAGGCCTAATACATTCTTAATAATGATTCTGTAGGATAATTTGGGGGAAAAGAAGGGGAAAGAAAGAAAATATGATGGTTATAATTGGCAATATACTAGTTAAATATTTATAATAAAAATAAAGAAACTCCAGAACATGATAAAAGGGGAAGTCTACTCAGAATGTGAGACAACGCTTATTGGGAAAAACTTTTCTATCAATTAAATCAAAACACTATTGCCAAAAAGCAAGCAAACATGTCAAAAAATACTGTTAATATTATTATGTAATAACATTTGCTCAATACATAAGTCAATTGTTGGCGTATTATATAGACCTCATAAAATATATGGGCTAACAGTGTAGCATAAGTTACATTTGTGACGGGCTAATGTGGTCTAATTGTTCAGCTAGTCAACACTGGCACGCTTCTGGTTCCAGTGAATCATCTTGAAGTGAAATTACCGTAAAATCTGAGTTCACTTGTTGACGTGCGGCCGTCACGCGTCTCACCTGGGCGGAAGTGGACATAAAAGGCAGTGGCGGTGCGCAGGTATCCCAGGCCCCGCCCGCACGTGGCGCAGGTTGGACGAGCCCACGCCCACACGCGGCGCAGGTAGCACGAGCCCACGCCCGCACGCGGCGCAGGTTGGACGAGCCCACGCCCACACGCGGCGCAGGTAGCACGAGCCCACGCCCACACGCGGCGCAGGTAGGACGGCAGACACAGCTCCTTCCTCTCCGCTCCGCTCCCAGACACATGACACGGACAGGAGGCTGCGCGCTCTGTAAATATGAGACAGCGTGAATGCCTGTGCCAATGCAGTGTGGTGTCTTGCAGTAACCTTACGGACTAATGGGGTTTCTTCTGCTGGCCCTGACTCTGAGCTACTGGAGTTACAGCGTGGAAGGTAAGAAAAAGAAGTGTTTCAACATAATAATGCCTGGGGTTTGTCTAGGTTTTATAGTCAGTGTAAGATAAAAAATGCAGTCTGTTGAATGTGGGTGTAATGTTATTTTATTATCTTCTTTCCAAGGTTATTCATGTTTTGCCTTATCAAATTTCTTAAAGGAACAGTGACACACATTTCTTTTATTAGGCTTTTATGAGATGCAGGTACATTTGGTGTCATTGTAACACTAGTTTGGCGAAGCAGGTGGGAGCTTAAGGAAAAGGCCTAAATGTGCAAAACTGCTCCAGTGTAATTCAAAACTGAAATAACACTATGGTCAATAATATAGGCTGCAGCAAAACAATCATTGTCACTATCAATGCAAATTAATAGGAACATATTCAAATGATTGTGAAATAGGAACAAGCATTTTAGTCATATTAGGCCACTATTTGTTTGGTTAGACTACTGTGATACTATCAACTTTAAGAAGTTTATCTCCAAATGTATTATAAATGTATTTTTGACTGGTTGTATAAGCAATTGTCATAATAAATCTGAGATAGTACTGTTAACACATTGAAAGCCATGTATAATTTTAAATGCATGTTTGTTCTGTCTCTAAAAACGGATTACTCTGGCTGTTACATCAGCCATTAAATCATCTTTAAGTTAAAATGAAAATGTTGAATTATAGTTAGCAGAGTAAAATGCATACAACAAAGCTGAAGTGTGTTGTTGCAGGATCGTGTTCAGGCGGCAGCTCAGTGACTTGTGATCAGTGTCTGCAGCTCAGTCCCCACTGTGCCTGGTGCAAAGAGGAGGTGAGTGCAGCGCCCGTAACCGGAACAGTTAATAAACAAGTGGTATCAATATATAATAATACAACATGACAACAACATTATGGTATGTCTCTACAATAAAGTAAATCTGCAAATCAACCTTTACTCTTTGCACGACAGGGAATTGCCTGGAATCTGTCATAAAGGTGTTATCAGTCCTCGGTTGTTTTATTGTGCACTGTTAAAGTTGTGTTTTATTAAGTTTATATATTACGTTACACCAGGGACTTGTTTGCAATAGCACATTGTTCATAACTTTCATTGTTCAGACGTCTGATGTGCCTTGCAACACTGGAATTTCCCCATTGTGGGACAAATAAATGCTCATCTTATCTTATCTTAAATAGCACTTACACCTTCAAAAACTGCACACATTTTATTTGTTTTTATCCTTCAGAACTTCACAGACTGGTTTTCGATGGGTGAAAGATGTGACACACTGGATAATTTATTAGAAAAGGGATGTGTGAAGAGCCAGGTGGAGTTTCCAGTCTCCAGCGGACGAATCCTCCAGAACCGGCCTCTCGGGAAGAAGACCAACAACACCAACAGCACCCAGATCTCCCCACAGAAGATGAGCCTCAACCTACGCCCTGGTACGCAACCTACAACATCCACTTAGGGCTAATAATAAGACACTATATTCAAGTGAAAGGAAAGAATTGCATCATATTAAAATGTTTGATTTGAATTCTGCTTATAGGAATAATAGACCAAAAGTATATTTCCTGTCTAAACAATGTAAACAAATAGACTGACTAGTCAAATACTGTGACTTAGTTGTTTAATAATGTGACTTTATTCTCGTGCAGGCAGCCGGGTTACCTTTCAAGTGAAAGTGCAGCACACAGAGGACTATCCCGTGGATGTATATTATCTAATGGACCTGTCCGCTTCAATGATTGACGATTTGAAGATGATCAAGGAACTGGGGTCTTCCTTGTCCAAAGAAATGGCTAAACTCACCAGTAAATTCCGAATGGGCTTCGGGTCTTTTGTCGAGAAACCTGTCCTACCCTTTATCAAGATCACCGAACAGGAGCTGGCCAACCCTTGCAGGTATTAAGTTTCTCAAAAGTCTTTTCAAAAACTGGATACAAAAAGTTCAACATCTCAACTTTCACTTTATTGTGTTGACAGTAGCGTCAGTTCATGGTGCCTGCCAACGTTTGGATATAAACACGTCCTTTCTCTGACGAGTCGCACCGACAAGTTCAACGAGATTGTGGCTCGGCAGCATGTCTCCGCCAACATCGACAATCCGGAGTGCGGCTTTGATGCAGTCATGCAGGCAGCGGTTTGTGGGGTAAAGTACACTTGTCGCATTGTGATGTTACTATTACTTGTCCTTGTAGTTAGGGTTAGGCATCTCAAATGTTAAAGATAATATAGAAAGGGCATCTAACCGGCCACTATGTTGATGTACTATGATCTGTACCATTAATAATCTAAAGGAGATTCTTAAATTAGAGTTAAATACATACATAAAAGGTTAAACATTGACCATGGATGAGATGTTTAATTTATGGTAGATTAAAATTACAGAGTTTTATGCATTTAAACATACTTTTTTTTAAATATATGTACCGAATACACTAAGTTACTCTTACCTAACTCAACAAAACATTTTTAGCTGTAAAAACTTACCATTAAACCAAATGCGTAAAAGGACTTGTGCCTTCATGCCAAAGGTCTATATGCTTCCTCATTTATTATATTTTTTTCTACAATAGTGTGTTCTTTGGTACTTCATTTCCGAGACGATGCATACAAACTATTTGAAAGCAATAACCATCTACTTCATAGATGATAATGTATGCACGCTGACATCCCGATGCTCAGGCTTTGTGAGAATGACCCACTTACACACGCATTCGTTATCATGAGCTGTTCATTGTGTTTCATCAGGAGAGGATTGGCTGGAGAAACGATTCAATGCGTCTGCTAGTGTTTGTAAGTGACGCCGACTCACATTTTGGGATGGACAGTAAAATGGCCGGCATCGTGGTTCCCAACGACGGACATTGTCACCTGAACTCCGATAATGAGTACTACATGTCCACAAAGCAGGTAAATGAGGACGTGGACGCACTTCTCGTTTTTTTCCAAACAGCAGACAAACCTAGTCAATGTTTCACATTTTGTGATTTCATAGGAGTATCCCACTCTGGGCCAACTGATCGATAAAGTGGTGGAGAATAACATCTTGCTAATATTTGCTGTGACAGAGGACCAGACAAAAAACTACAAGGTACGCGTTTTTGGCAAAAGTGGCCAAATAAAATATAAAAGCTGATAATAAAAAAGCTCAGCGCAGTTGAGTACAAAATTCTGTTCCGAAAGTATTACTAAAAACAGTAATACCTTTACCTTTGGCCCCTTGGATCGTTTTACAGTTGATGTTATAGTGAGACAGCATTTGTAGTTATTATCTAGTGATAGACATTTCTGTAATTTGTAATGGGATTTTATGTAATGTTGCGTGCGCTCTGCAATGTCAGTCTTCAGTAGATCTAAACAACTTTATAAATGACTGCTAAGAGGAACAGACAAAAAATGGCAAAAATACCACTATATGTGCAACTTGTATTTGCACGATGTAGGGCATATACAATTATAACTGAGTAGAAGTACCCGGCATAGTTGTTTGCCTCCATCACCTCATGCCAAAAACATCATCATTGTGAGTTGGTTGGTGGACTATGTGGGCATATTTGTTCAATGAGCCACAAGAAACCTGTTACAACCAGCCCCTGCTTTTCTGCACATTTCTTTTGGACCGTCTGCCCACAGAAGTTACATTGACCTTGTTATTAATGTGTTGCCACAGAACTATGCAAACCTCATACCTGGCGCCACAGTGGGAGTCCTGGCCGAAGACTCAAGGAACATCCTGGAACTGATTGTAACAGCGTACAAAGTAAGACATTGTTTCTGTGGTTGGTAATTAAATGCAGTAGCTGTCAAAATGCAGCGGGCACAATACCACTGGTGCTATGTCTGTTATGTGGGCTTCTTCTGGTGGTATTTTGAGGTCACCTATAATTTATTTAGATTTTAAAAACACTGTTATTTGCTTTTGATTTGGCATAGCATTTAAACAGTTTACTTCTGCCAATAATCTTGGTTTAGTCCAAGATTTGTTCTGCTTAAATCCTAGTTTTCACCTGTTAAAATCCTGGTTAATTCCTAATTCATACCCTCTTTTGTCCTGGTTTATTCCCCAGATGTAGTCCTTGTTTGGCTCTATTGTGAATTATGAAACAGGTTTATTTAAGTGTTTGTATTCCGTGTTTATTTTGTGAGCTGAAGTTTAAATGGCTTTTCCTGTGGCATTTTTACAATCCTTCATTTAGAATATACTATACAGCAGTGTAATAGCAGTGTTATATCTGACCAAACTTGTGTAAACCCCAAAACATTACAGGAACGTATAGCCTGTGTGATTATACGATCTGTTTTTCATTAAGCTCAATTTAACCGAAGCTTGTCATCATCTTGCTTCTTATTTTCTGGCTTTTCCGCTTTCCTTCTTTCTTCTATCACATTTTTTGTTTGCCACTGGGTCTCTGCATCAGCATGTTGGCAGCAAGTCTCTTCTTGTCCCACTGCGCTGTTTGATCACAGCCCCACAACTCTGGTCTTCTCTTATTGTGCACTCACTCTCTCTATATTCTACTTTCAGAAGTCCCTCATAGATTGAAAACATCTTTAAAGCAAATTCAATGACTGTAGAAAACGTGGTTCAAATATGATGTCATAATAACCAATGATTCAAATGTATTTCTGTGTATCCATGCACAGTGTTCCAGTTTGTTTATCTGTCGTGAGATGGCAAAAGTGGACAAACTATACCGTTATTACTGTCAATGTATCACAGCTTCTTACGGTGTGTTCGCGCTTATCCTTAATTTGTTCCTTTGAAATTTGAGCCCAATTTAGCCCTGATGAGGACTTGATTTGAGCCTGTTCTTGTCCTTGTTTTGGCCAGGTCTAGTACAAGTTTAGTTTGAGGTTTAGTCCCAGTTTAGTCCAATTTCTTTATGTGGTGAATATACTGTGCACACAGCCTTATTAGTATCACAGTGGAGACCAATTTGAACTGTAATTACTTTTTGCAACCTATTTCAGAGGTTTTATTTAGTTACTGAAATATTAGTTAGGATTCATAAAGCACTGCAGATTCTTTTTTCATCCATCATGCCACTTGGCAACAGGCCACAAATCTCCTGCCATGGACACAATGGAAACCTTTGGAACATACTTTTGGCAGCAGGAAGGGCATAAGAAATTGACACGAACTGAACCAACAACCAAAGACAGGACAGACATTATAACTGACATTATAACTGACGATCGAAGAATTCAAAAAATTAAATTGAAACTCTACCTTTTTGACAGACCTTTGACTATGTTGGATGAAATGTGCTGTGATTTTGTTTCATTGGATAGCTTGTATTCCTTGTATTATTATCTTTGTCCTTTGTCCTTATTTTTTCCTTTTCTCTCTCTCTTCCTCTCCCTCGCTCTCCCTCTCCCTCTCCCTCTCTCTCTCTGTCCTGTTTGGTGTGTTTGGAATGAAAAAAAAGAAACAACAAATCACATATATAAAATAATACATTTTTGTTGAGAATCACATTGTTCCTGTTGCCCACCAAATTTTCCTTCAAGTCCTTCAGAACTCCCATTACCTCATCTGTAACCTCACATAGATTCACGTTCTTCAACCTGCAGCCTTAACCACATCAAAGACCTGTACTTGATAGTCAGAAAACAATTCATTATTTACATCATGCATTGACTAATCTCTTTCATTGGATACATCCCATCAGGCGTTCTCCTTGGCAACAGTGAGAACATGGTACAGTTGCAGCCGAAGAAAACGCACAATTAGCTTTCTTTTCGCACCCAGACGGTCCGTCACAGAGTTCATTAGTCAGTCAAACACAGTCTTTATTTGAGCTGAGGTGAGCTGTCACTCTTTCCGCAGGTAAAAAGTGCACCTGGCTCATGACTCACATTGCAAAGAGGGATAAAAGTTTTTGGATTCATTCAATGGGTTTGAGGTCAATGCAGTGTCAAGGCGTAATCTCATCTGAAGCTTTGTTTTATGCACCATCAGTTACACAAGATGAGGTCATTGTCGAGTTTATTAAAAGGCAGGGAATAAAAAGGGGTTTGATGCTGGAATTGGCTTGAAGGTTTACACTGCATTAGTTACACTTGCTTTGGTTTCATCACTGTGCAGTTTGTCATAATTAAAAAAATACAGAATGCAGATATTAAAGTAGACCTATTCAAGAGTTTTAGAAATCAAATCAAATAGTCTACTTTGACAAAGATACATTTAAAACATTGTAACATTCAGTGTCAGTTATCAAGAGCCACACCAAAATATGTGTAGAGCTTACAGCATTTAAGATTTGTTTGCCACCAACTTGTCTCCATGGAGATGGTTTAGCTTTGTTGGATTGTTCCACAGTTTGGCATTTCTCCACGGAGACAAACAGATGACTCCGCCAGGCCAAGTTACAGGTCAGATCTGTGGAGAGGCCATGATTTTCCAGGTATTTTCTTTAGTAATAAAAACACCTGGATTTGAATAAATGCAAAATAGATTTTTTTTATACCATACTGTGGAATATCACAGAAAAAGCAATAATATCTCTGTGGAGACTCAGTGGCAGACACCTTTAAATGACAGAAACCTGCAGCTCTGTCATTCATGTCATTCAGGACACTACAAACTGCTGTTCTGATTGTTTTTTTTTTCTTTTTTTTTTTAATCTATCGTCTATTTTTCCAGGAGCTGCGTTCAGAGGTTGAGTTAGAAGTGCTCGGAGATACAGAGGATCTGCAGATGTCCTTCACAGCGATCTGCCCAAACGGGACGGTCACGCCTGACATGAAACACTGCTCCAACGTTAAACCTGGAGAAATGGTAAGTCAATGTACTAGTGGGACGGCTATGTTCTCCGTTTTTCTTTCCTCACATGGGTTAAGGTTAGGAACAAGTCGAAGCGTTAAGTGTTAGAGCTATGGGTTAGGTTAGGGTTATGACTAAGTATGTTTCCCGGTACCTACGTATGTTCCCCATTTCCACATACAGATTGAACATACCTTAAACCTGGAGGTACATATGTTCTACGGTCTATAGAATATGGGGAACATGTACTCACTCCTTACCAAGTACTTGTAAAGATCGGTATCTCAAAGAGGCAAGTGATACGCTGATTACACTCCTTTCAGATCTTGACCCTGTTACAGCTGTTTGCGAGATAAAAGCAGAAAGCTGGTTCACTGAAGATGCGTTTCCACACTTTGGTTTAATTAAAGGACTTTGGGGTGTGGGCTGCATTGCTCAAAAGCATCAAAAGGATTTCAGAGTCCTCACTTTCAAAACTCAACCACACCTTTACTATTAGTCAGCAAATGCCGTATCAGAAGGACTTTTTTTTCCCTAATTACCTGTCAGGCTGTTGATTCATTCAGTGCATTAATCTTACAACTTTCCATCCATTTCTTTGTGTAGAGTTAAGGTGTATTTCTTTTGTGGACCTGGCAGCTATTTCCCCAACTGACTAACTCATTCAGCCATGTGGATAAGGCTTTCTTATTTTGTCATTTCGGTTCCATCCAAACCAAGCTTCCTGCATCAGTTTCCATTCATTCCATAGTGAATGAGCTACACATGGCCTTATGACGCCAAAGTTACAAGAAAAATAATAAAAAATGCCGTAAGCCTTAGAGTTTCCCACCTGGTTTAGATCTGATGGTACCAGAAAGAACAGTGTTTCTTAGGTTTGTTACTGGGGCTGCAACGATTAGTCTGAATGAGCCGACCAGTCTAAAACTAAAATCATCATTAGCCGCAGCCGTATTTGTTACTTTCTCTCTTTTAATGATTTTGAGTCTTTAAACGTAAAGCACACTACATAAAAGCACAGTTAGTTAGAAATAGTTCATTTTTCCACTTTCTGGCTTTGTGTGTGTGTGTTGCCACAGCAAAGCTCAAACGCTGCCTCAGTAAGTCAAGTTTTTTGCTACTATTTATTTTATTATTGTCTTAGGGTTTTATTATTATTTTCATGATCACTGGTGGAGCACTTGTAACGTGTTTCTTTTTAAATGGTTTTCTGTGCAGCACCTTTTAAACATAAAAAACTTTTTAAAAAGTTTATAAAATGTGCTGCTGAATAAATAAAGTTAATTGTATTGGATTAGCATGAGAAATACTAAACGCCCTTCCTACATCTCTCAGAACTAACACAAAGATAACACATTTTTGTTCACGTTCTTATCAAATATTTGTAATTATGTTGGTCTTCAGGTGCTGTTCAATGTGACTGTGGAGCTGCCTGATTGCCTGTCTGCTCCTCGACACTTCTCTCTCAAACCGGTCGGACTTCAGGACTCGCTGGACATTGAACTGGACTCTCTCTGCTCCTGTCACTGTGGCCCGCCCTCAGAGGGAAACAGCAGCCAGTGCATGGCGGGACAGGGGGCTTTTCAATGTGGCATTTGTGTGTGTCAGCCCGGCTTCATGGGAGTCAACTGTGAATGCAATGAGGAGAGGGCTTTGTTGGAGGACTGTGTGGCCGGCGATGATGCAGAGATATGCAGCGGACAGGGCCAGTGCTACTGCGGACAGTGTGTGTGTCATACATCCAGCTTCGGACGCATCTACGGACCCTACTGCCAGTGCGACAATTACTCCTGTGTTCGCTTCAGAGGGGAGCTGTGCGGAGGTAATGAGGCTGCTTCAAAAGAGGATGATATCTGATGCGTTAATGTCGGTGTGAAAGAGGCCAAACCACAGGAAATATGATCTTATTGTGTCATATTTGCAGCACTTTGTCATGATCATGCCTGAATGAAAATACAGGCACAGGCAAATCCCAATTATGTCAGTTATGGCCATAGGCAGCTATTTCGAGTTAAGCAGATAAATGGTACTATATCATTAATATACCTGCCTGTGTAAACATACACATAAAGGTCTTTTAGTGAAATAATTCATTATTGTGTTAACATGTGCTAATTGTGTTAACTTGTGCTAATACATAGATTCCTATACATAGAGAAGACTGTGAAAGTCGATTGTTTTATTCCATCTGTAACCACTTAAAGGGTCTGAACTGGGCTGGGGGATGTGCCAAAATTATAAATTGTCTTTTCTCATAGGGCTCTATCACAATTTTGATTGTATTAATATAGTGTCATAATAATAACATAATATAAAATGGCTTTTGATATTGATTCCCTGAACATAAAGTTTTCAACAAATGTTGAACTCTGCTCCGAACTACATTATTTTACTGACAGGATCTGCTGTAAACCTCTCAATTCAAAAGCCCCAACCTGTTAGTTCACTATTAGAAATGAGTGAATTTAGTGCCGCTCTGTGGTAGAGTGGGTGGCGCATGTGCGCTCCGTGTAGGCGGCCTGCAGCATTGTGGGTTCAAACTTGAGACACAAATAGTATTCCTCACAGTTGAGGGAAGGACACTGTAGCAATCAGGCACATTGTTGGATGAGCAGCATGTGGATACAACAGCTCAACCCAGACATAGAAGGTCCTGGGTTCAACTCCCAGGCGACGTGAGGCTTTTCTGTGTGGAGATTGCATGTTCTCCACGTGTCTGTGTAGGTTTCCTCCGGGTGTTCTGGTTTCCACTAACAGTAAAACATGTACAATGAGCTCGCCTCTGGGCCAAGAATTCCCTGAAAAATAGCTGGACTTTTCATGGTTGAATAAAGGTCAATAAATAAGCCTGAGAGAAAAGAAGAGATTGAGTGGGTGAGGCTCAAACAGTTCAAATGAAAACATGTTCATCTTCCTTCACCTTGAAAGGGAACTGCCAATAGTCACACTTTCCATTGTGTTAACTGGGATGACTTAATTTAGACTTTCCAGAATAATTATAACACACTGAATTTTAACCACACAGAATATCTTAAGCTCATCAAATACCATGTCATATTATTCTATTGGTACGTTCTAATTCTGATTTATCAAACCCCTCTTTAGGCCACGGCTTGTGTGACTGTGGAGAGTGCCACTGTGACCCCGGCTGGACTGGGGAGTTCTGTAACTGCACCACCAGCACTGACGCCTGCCTGTCCGAAGACGGGACAATCTGCAGCGGCCGGGGCAGCTGTGAGTGCGGCCAGTGTGTCTGCTCTGTCCCAGAAGCGTCAGGCGACAGGTGTGAGAAGTGTCCCACATGCGGTGACGCCTGTAGCTCTGCAAGGTGAGAACACTTTCATCCCCAAATGACTTCAATAGCACCGTATTGTAGATGTTCTTTAACAGCATGTTTCTTTACCTGCATCGTCTAAAGCCTTTTATACTACTTGATCCGGCTGTTCTTTTCAGCACAAGAGTATCGCATTATAGTCCCCTTGTTCACATTTGTCTACACCTATAGAAGTGACATCAAAAGACAACTAATGTCTGCTACACTGGACTAAGAGATTTCCTTTCTCTCCTTTAAAAGCAGCTGTCAGGGCAAGTGCTATTCGATACCACTGTTTCGAGGTGGACGGTGGTGGAGAGTGAGGGAAGCCTTGGGAAAAGTCAGATAAGACCAGATTAGTCTGGGGAAAGGATCAAAGCATCATTAAAAGTAACCTGTCTCTGTTTTGTGCTTGTTTTACACCAGGGGCTGCGTAGAGTGCCACCTCGAAGCAGACGAGGACGTGGAGCTCTGTGTCCAAATGTGTAGCTTCCACAAGATTTCTATTAACACATCCACAGGTCGATAAACTCACCACCACGTGCACACTTATTCTTTACAGTAGTGTTAGTATAAATCAATCAGACATAATTGATGGCTTTCATATTTTAGAAAGGGATGAGGTCGTACTGGGGGCAGAAGTCCATTTTAAATCTCTCCACTTAATTTGACTCTCCTGTAAAAGTTGTGATGATCTGAAACCCAGCAAAAGTATGACTGCTGACAATAACAGTAATAACGTTGATAATACTATATTTATTTGTTATGTCAGTTCATTGATCTTTTGACCAGGACTTTACAGTGAAGTCGTCACATTTCATTACAATACTCAATACCCAAAATTAGACATTAAAGTAAATTCAAAACAGCAACAAAGTGTAAATAGAAAACTACTAATCATGATAATGATGTAGTTTAGTTGATTTTGTACCATTCTGCAGTGGTCAGTGTTTTTATAAGTGGTCCAAAAATAGGAAAAGTGGCAGACACATTGGGGGTAAAGTCTGGCCCTCCCAAGTGCACTTTTACAGCGATAATGCTGGTTTTGATTTAAAGTGTATAATACATATTAGACCCTTCACCGAGTCACATTACTTATAACTACATTAACATATAAAAGGCTAAATGGTACCGATTTATAATAATGTAAGGTGAAGATGAATTGCTCATGTGAAAATTTGGAATCTAATATTTTGTTTTGTTCTTCCAAACTGGCAAAATAATCTGCAATAGAAGCAGAGAATAGCATGTGTGTAGAACCTGTTACGAGTCGATGTGCAAACCTTTCCATCTAAAGGCAGATCAATGTCTGTCATTACCCCATTAATGAACAGTAAAACAGTTAGTACAGAAATTAATTTGTTTACATGACTAGTTTCCATCCATTAGCTTATGCAACGTGATGACACAAAGGGTTCTTTATACTCTAAAGTGTGTGTCTTTTCCTGGTCTCCCTCACAACAAAAAAGTAACAAAAGTAAAAAGCATTCAAACTATTAATTAACAAAGCAAGTACAGATATTGCTTAAGGGCTTGTCGTTCCTGTGTAACTGTGGCATATTTTGTGATAGGTATTATGTGAAACATCAATCATTTAAATATTACATCTATCACACATTTTAAACAGATAAATTCAACATTCAGTTTTCCCGCACTGTGCTGTATGGCTGTAATGTGTAGACTGTACATAACTGATAGTGTCTTGATTGATTGATTTACTGTTTGACAACCTGGGAAAACAAAGATTCTGTTTCTGTTTTTAAAGAAAATATTTCAAGTCTGGGCAAGTATTGTTCCTTACACCGTTGCCATATTATTAAATCAGTTATAGCCTAGAGGATCTTGTTACATTACATAAAATTAAATCAGTTATAGCCTAGAGGAAAAGCCTTGTGCATCTTGTTACATTACATAAAATTAAAACTAAAACTACAATAATTGTTTTGGGATTTTGAAAGAATAATGTTTAGTTGGGCTTTCCTGACTAAATAAAAGTTACACAAATTGAAATAAACATATTATTGACTTACTGAACATAAATTGGCACCATCCTGTCATCAAATGTGTCTGTTAAAATGCTGCAAAAAAAGGCTCTTTTCAATCTCCTCCAGCTCACAACCGTTGACATGACCACCGTCTTGAAATAGTAGGGCTCCCGCTACACTAATATTGCTATTACTAATATTTCTCATTGTTTAACTTTATATTTGGGGCAGTCGCATCAAGTCTATGTTTTCTCGTGGGTCACAGATTTGCTGGTATGTTGACCTCTTTGGATTTAAGTATCTTATGTGTACCCTGCACTTCTTTAGTGCACCATGGCCGGACAATGGTGAACATATTATTTACCTTGTTGTACAGGCAAAGCTTTTATTTTACTTCTGAATAGCTAATAGATCTGCTTTATTTTGAACTTACTCTTGATATGCAAGCTGAGAGGTGTAACTGATTATCTGAAAGGATTGTCAGGCCCCAGATGTAAAATACAATAGCGTGGGCAGATTGGCTTTGATATGTAAATCAAACTAACGGGCCAGCACAGACTTCCATATCCTTTTACATTCACAATGCAGGGAAGAAAGATGATCTAAGGATTCATGTTATTGTCATATGTTCACGTCTCTTTCAGAGTTTGACCAGGACCTCGCCATGAAATGCACATTGATGACAGACTCAGAGTGCTGGATCTCCTTTTATGTGATAGGAAGTGAGATAGGGACCAATGCCTTTGACCTTCAGCTGTATGGTAAGTGTTTTAAACGAGAGCATGTTTGTGACAGTGAATGTAGGACAACTGATATTTATTAGCCCAATAAAAATGTATCTAACAACAATAATAGAGGCAACTGATACCCAAAGTGTTTGATTTTAGCAGATTGAAGTTTGATTCCTGACTCCGACTGTTTACTGCATGTCCTTCCTTCCCTCTCATCCCCCACTTCACACTACTGTCCTGCCAATAAAGCCTACGGGCGCAAAATCTTTAAAAAATAGAACAAAAAGTACCATTCTGACAGTCAGCCATCTTAACGGTAACCCTGACTGTGTGCAGGGAATGAACAATGGCCAACTGCTGAGTTAACCACATGAAATTGCTCTTTAAAGTTGTTACAGCTGTTACAATATTGTCATCTTTTTTCCTGCATCACAGCTGTCAATCACAAGTATTAACCCCACCCTTTTCTCACATGTCCTGCTATGCCTATTTGTCTTTCACAAACATTTTCACGGTTTCCTGAAGACAGACATGGAGCTGTTTAAGGCTGCAGTGTATTGCATTGTATCAGTCTGCAGATGTGCTGCTGTAATTAAAATTGTATTCATGTTAACAATGGCACTAATGTTTGTCTCTTTTGAGGATTTTCTATCTAGTATGTACCAACTATGAAGCCAAATAGAGTGCACCAGGTCTAGTGGTTTGATATGACAACTGGCAATAAAAACTGGTTCCACCAAAAGTTAAGCGACAGTGGTTCAAGTGGAAGAGCGGGTTTCTTTTTAAGTTGGCGGTTTAATTAAAATTCCTTTGGCTGTGTGTACAAAGTGTAAATGTCGGTGTGACAGTCACTTATCTTTCAGTCCACCTCAGAGGTGGCTGCAGTAGTAGTTTTCTCCCTCTAACTTGGGAGAGATAATACTTCAATGTACGAGTTGAGTACGTGTTGAGTATCTTGCTATATTATAAAGCGTATTATAGTTGTTTATTTTGTTGTCTTGCAGGTTGCCCAGAACCTCCTAACATTCCCATGATTATCCTGGGAGTGTCTCTGTCCGTGGTGTGCATTGGCCTGATCCTGCTGGCCGTGTGGAAGGTTCTGGTGTCCGTCCACGACCGGAAAGAGGTGGCAAAGTTTGAAGCTGAAAGAGCAAAAGCAAAATGGCAGACGGTGGGTTTTCCATGACATTAAATTGAAAGTATAAATGATTTTGTGGTGTAAAATAGGATGAATTTGCCTGCGCCTGTACTAGTCGTAAGCCATAAAAGGAGTAAAATCTCAATTATCATTCAATTATTATCACAGTACTAAAAGGGTCATTTGATTTACTGCAGCAGACAATTAATTCCTAAAACCTACAATAGAAATGTATTTTAGTTGAATTTATACTATTAGGGCTTCATCACAATCACAATTTGACATGGTACAATTATCAAAGTGCAAAGACCGCAAATATTTAGGAATTAGATTGAGCGATTTATGAACAACAAGATCTTATTTATGGAAAAAGTTGAGCTTGTTGTTACCAAAATGTTTTGAAATGTATGGGATTCTTGTTTTGGTTCGACAATTTATGTTGTTATCTCTCAAAATGTGCGCTGTGAACGTGTGAAGTTATACAGAAAAATATGTGTTTAACATTGTATAACATCTGTATTCGTCTTATTGCAGGGGACCAATCCTCTATTCAAAAGCTCAACATCTACCTTCAAAAACGTGACCTACAAGAGCACGGCCAAGGAAAAGATTACTACAATGAACTGCTGACAATGACACTGATATTGTACGATGCAGATTTCTAATGCACTTAAGATGTGTGTGTGTGTGTGTGTGTGTGTGTGTGTGTGAATGACAGAGAATGTGTACTATGCATCCAAGTGTGTTTTAGCCTCTAGGTACTTTGTGGATGTTTTACAGCTGAGACACTGTGATTGACATGGCATTACATGGACTGCTGCTGGAGAGGTGCACTGCTTCTGCCAAAGGGGGCGCCACTGAGTGATCTACTACTGAACATACCTATTTTATTGAATGAACGTTTATAAAAGTGGATTTTTTTCTGATTTGTAAAACGTTGTGTTGTTTTTGTTTCAAACCCAGGCTGGGCCTCGGTGGGTTATTTTCATTTGCACTTCACTGAATAAAGTTAAAACATGACCAATGCCGTCCCAATTCGTCTTAAACTGGTCCAAACACAGAGCTGGTCTGAATATGAAACGTGACCCCTTGTGGTTGAAAACTAAACTCATACTTTCCCTAAAATAACCATAAGGATAATCTGCAAAGCGCGTCCGTTCTAGTCACTGTGCATCTTATAACATGATGTGTACTTTGGCTCTGCCCTGCTCCGGACTGCAGTGTCTGAGTCTGACGCACACTGTAGCTCCATGTAAAGCCTGGAGCTACTGAGCTACTGAGCTACTGAGCAAACCCCCGTCGATGCGGTGCCAAGAGCGCAGGCAGCTCCTCCTCTGGTCCCCCGCTGAAAAGACGCGCAACTCGGCCAAAGTTTGCGTGAGAGGAAAACACCGAGCTCCAAACCCTTCAGCAGGACTGTGTGGATGTTCTTGCGTTTACACAACTCCACACACAGTAAAATGATGCGGGGGCCGCCGTGGCGCATGGATTACGCGGGGATTGTTTGCGTTGTTGTGTTGCTGGCGGAGAACTGCGTCTGTGACACCGAGCGACAAGAAGAGATCCCGGACAAGAGGGAACTTGAGGAGTATTACAGTAAGTTAATGATTGTGCAGCCTCCGGACACTTCTGACGTGACAAAGACTCATGCACACTTCTGTTCACGCCTCGCCCGTGGAAAGGATGCAGACGTTTTGGCTGCGGGATTATGTGGGATAGATTTTTGGGGGATAAGATGCATACAGAGAGCACATTCCATACATTACTGTCAGTGTGTTTACAAGCAGAAGAAGTGAAATGCCAAAGTTTAACTTGGAAGCCTCGGGGGACAGGGGGGGGAGACTGTGAGCCGCTACTTTCTCGATGCATAATCTGGTTTGTAACTTCACATCTTGAGTGGAGACAACTAGACAGACGATGCAAAAATAACTACAGCTATAAAGTAGTCAGTGTCCGCAGTGGTGGTCACTGTGGATGATGCAGAGGTTTGCTGAAGAGGCAGACATGATA
Organism: Eucyclogobius newberryi; assembly: GCF_026437365.1. Lineage (NCBI taxonomy): Eukaryota > Metazoa > Chordata > Actinopteri > Gobiiformes > Gobiidae > Eucyclogobius > Eucyclogobius newberryi. The sequence goes on along the minus strand of NW_027316167.1, from coordinate 15,577,519 downwards.
ATAACATAGTATTTTCTCCCTGCTTTAGTGGTCAATGATGAGTAACAGAGGCAAAACAAATGTTTAAGAGTAATTCCCTAAAATGTGCACAGCAGTACATTCCTCTAGACAAATAAATAAATACTGTTCCTTCAGGTAATGTGATACTTAAATCATAGCAGAAGTCCAGATGACTGGAGACTGGGGGAAATCCATGCAGTTCTCCATGGAAAGCATTTCCACTGAAATGAATGGAAACACTTGTCTCATAAATATTATGGTCAATGCTCTTTTATGTAGCTTCTGCTCTTCTGGACAGAACATAAATCAATAGGATTTGCCCTAGTTTGTCCTTTATTCAAATAGCTTTAGCTTGACTTAATAGAAAAAATATTAATATTTTGCTTGTGCTTGTATCTTCCCAGAAAAGGGTCATTTTATGCTGGAGAGTAGTGACCAACATAAGTGCATCAACGTGGGAGAGAGCACCCTGAGGCTGGAGGACTGTGAGCGCCCGACACAGCACATGTTGTGGAAATGGGTTTCCAGACAGCAACTGTTCAACCTTGGGACGGGCCAATGCCTCGGTCTAAAAGTGAATACATCATACCCACTGGGTATGTTTGAGTGTGACACTTCTTACTCCCTGATGTGGTGGCGCTGTCAGGACAATGGCATGCTCGGGCCATTTATCTGGAGGCTAACAGTGTCTGGAGATACAGTGACAGCCAAGAAAAGCTCCTACCACAATTGGAAGAGGTATGGAAGTCACAATGAAGGACCATGTGCATTTCCCTACGAAGGTAAGTCAGTTAATGCACTCATCAGAAGTAACTATTTTATTTTAACAGGCCACTTAATTTATGAAAGTAAATTCATTTCTGCATCTTAATGTGGCTGCTTCACAATGTAACACATCAAGTGAACATTGTGTTAAACCAAAGAAAAAAGCTCACTAAAACTTCAGAGCTTGAAAACTGGACCGGAGCTTCTCTTTCCACCTCTTGAGAAATCCATGTCAGTTGTTGTCTGTCTCAAATTTAGAAAATAGTGGTAGAAGATTTTTTTTTTTTGTGAAACGGAAAAGAGGCCTGTCCATGTATGGTAGCTCAAACTACTGCTGAAGTTATTCATGACGCTGATAAACACTGTCAAAAACACTTCAGATTAGAAAATGATCAAGACATATTCATTTTATATTATTTTTACAGAAGTCTACACTCTTCTGGGTAATTCACATGGGAAGCCCTGCACTTTTCCATTTAAGTACAACAGTAAATGGTTCACTGAGTGCACGACTGAGGGGCGCGAGGACCACCTGCCCTGGTGTGCCACCTCCACCCACTACGACCAGGACCAGCGCTGGGGCTTTTGTCCCGTCGATGGTGAGCTTCAACAGACAGTGCTCAGAGAATGATGAACAAGAACTGGTGAACTATGCTTGGAGTCCATGTTTTTGTTGGCTTTTTAAAACACCACTTTCCTTTCGGCTACTCCCTTCAGGCATCACCACAATAAAGATCACAGTGGTTGGCTGCATAATTAGGCTGGTGAAGGTTTTTACTTCCTTCCCATTGCTTCTATATTTGTTTGTGTTTTTGGAATGATCTTGTTCAAATGTTTCATCATTAACTATTGCTTTTGTGACTGCCCACCTCTAACGGTCTTTAGATTTGACCTGTGACACATTTTGGGAGTCGAATGCTGAGCTGCAGGCGTGTTACCAGTTCAACCTTCACACCATTCTGACGTGGAGCCAGGCACTCTCCTCCTGCCAGGCTCAAGGAGGCAACCTGCTCAGCATCACCAGCCTGTCCGAGGCCAGATACATCAGAGGTAGGACTGAACCATTGAGGAACGATTGTAATTTAGATTCTTCTGACAGATGTATCCATTTTGATTAGGTTAAATCAGTAGTCAGTAAGGGTCGTGGTGCATTATCAGTGTGAGACGATTCATGGCGTTTTGGGAGAAAAGTTCATAGTTGAAATCATTTTGCTGGACTTTAGTTATTCATTACTTTCCACAGCTGTGCAGGAAATGAATGGCATGTTCTTTAGTCCTGTTTTCAGTCTTATAAAGCCATTAGGTGAAACTCCGCCCTGTACTGCAGGCTGAGGATACCAGCCATATATTAGTTATTCCAATTTATAATAAAACATAAACAAACCTTTGGAACATTATAGTCAATTTGTTGAATGTTTTATCATTCTTATAATAATGATTATTCTTATTATCTTTCTGTTTTGTTAGGTCAGACTTTTTGTGCACATTTATTTCTGGTTGTATGTATTTGATCTGGTGCAGAGGGTTTCTGTGCCCGTGAGGCTGCGCGCTATTGGCAGGTGCGTGTTCATGAGAGCAGAAGAGTGTTTGATGTGAAATGTCACAATTACACAATGGTAAATGGTCATGAACTTTGGATTCACCACAAAATCTCATCTGTTTTTAACAGTAAGTGTATTTTTTAGTTTGTCAGGGTCCAAAGATTTATGGTGCATCATTTTTATTAATTCTAAAAGGCACACTGCACAGATTGGGACGCCAAACAGGAAACCAGGAAACCTATGGCAGCACGGTGGCTAGCACTCAAGCCTCACATCAAGGAGGATTTGGCGAGTTCGACCTACCACCCGGGTCTTTCTGTTCGTTTACATGTTTCTTCTCGTGTCTGGGGTTTTTTCCTCCGGGCACTCAAGTTTCCCCCATCAAACTAATAATAATAATAATAATAATAATAATAACTTTTATTTATATAGCGCTTTTCAGTGACCCAAAGACGCTGAACATAATAAAAAAGGGGGGGGTATTTACAGACAGGGGGGGACAACACGTGCAATACACATTAATATACAGATAAAATGAACAAGACAGAAGAAGTAGAGAGAAAAAGATGGGGATGTAACAGGGGGTAGAAGAGTAGGCAATGGGGTAGAGGAGGCTAGGGGTAGGGGAGGTCATAGGCTTGGGTGAAGAGGTATGTTTTTAGGCGGGATTTGAATGTTGTGAGTGAGGGAGAGTGGCGGACAGGTTGGGGGAGGGAGTTCCAGAGTCGGGGTGCTGTTCGGGAGAATGCTCTGTCGCCAAAAGTTTTGAGTCGGGATGTTGGTGCAGCCAGGGTGAGAGAGGAGGAGGATCGGAGAGCTCGGGTGGGGCGGTGGGGGATGAGGAGGTCAGACAGGTAGGGGGGGGCAAGGTGGTGAAGAGCTTTGAAGGTGAGGAGGAGTATTTTAAAGTTTATGCGCTGCTTGATGGGGAGCCAGTGGAGAGAGCGGAGAACGGGAGTGATGTGATCACGGGACCGGGTGTGGGTGAGGAGGCGGGCAGCGGAGTTTTGGACCATTTGGAGTCTATGGAGGGAATGGGAGGAGATGCCAGTGAGGAGGGAGTTGCAGTATAAAACATCACAATAGGTAAAAATCCTTCAGCTAAGATAGTCAAGACCAACTGCCCACTGCTCCTGATGGGTTTCCACAGCTGCATTAACAGATGGGTCAAATGCAGAAGACTAATTACCCGATGGTGAAAATAAAGTGTACTTTCCAATGAAACTGACATGTAGCCATCAAATATCTTAGTGACCTTGATATTCACGATAGTAAAACAACTATTATTGAACCTTTAGCATTGATCCTCATCACTGTTTTGCGTTAGATCGCTTGGCCAGTGTTGGTGTGAGGGTTTGGATTGGACTAAATCACATCAAAGACAGTCAAGGATGGCACTGGTCCGACGGGTCGCCCCTCACATTTGTCAACTTTACATCAGGTACAGTATGTTGTGTAAGTGACTGAAATATGCATTTATCGGTGCTATCAAAGGAGTACCAAAAATAACTTAATGCATATATTCTGGGCACATAACATAACAATATGCTTTTATTGTGTACATTTATTGTTTACATTTCTGTGTTTTTTATTGCGTACTTAAGACATTTTTGGTCTTTGTTTCTCACCAGCTTTACCTGCAAAGCCAATGCAAGTGACGAGTGAATGTGGAGTGTATAATCCAGCCAACGCAGAGCAGTGGCAGGGGATGGCCTGTCTGTCTGCTCTGCCATACATCTGTAAGAAAACGCCCAATAACACCCAGAAGGCGGAGCCACTGGGTAAGACACCTGGCATACTTGTATTATAGTTAAGCTGACACTTGTAGTTTGAAAACAACATTAGAAAATATGTGCAAAAAGCTCAGAGTGCAAAGCAAAACTATAAAAGCTCCAAGAAAAATTGTGAAATTGTGCACGCTTTAAAGACTAAGTTGCTTCAGTTTAATAAAAGTGCTGGATCAAAGTGTATTCTTCAAGCTTGTGATGGCTTGTGGGAAGAATAAGAAATATTGGATGGGCGTGTAAAAATACTTTTCTTTAGTTTGTTTGTTCGATTTGAAGTAGCTGCTCAAAATATAATGTTTTCTTGTATTTGTGGCATTGGATTCTTGAATAATCTTTTCAGAAACATGTAAAGTAAGCCTGGTGTATAGCCATAAAATACATGCATTATTTGAATTGTTTGCATTATAGTGATAGGAATGAACATACAGATTGTCAAAAGCCTCATCTCTCTCCCTAAACCCAAACACACATGCTAATTATTACATAGAGCAGAGGAAAACAATATGTCCCGTATACATTTCCCAGTGAATGAAAATACAATGCACATAAATAAACCTGTCGTAGAAGCTGGTTTCCTGTGAGATTCATTGGACATGTCTGCAGAATGAACAATGAATGAACAGCGAGGTCAAAGGTTCATTTGTTTTTCTGCTCAGCCGTTGGTCTGAGCAGCTGTTGTGCACCTGGAAACTGCCCTCCCGACCTCCCTTTCCTCTGCACTCTCAGCAGTCCGACCGAAAATACGCTGCTATCGAATGAAACATGTTAAAAAGTGTCGCTTATTCTCTCCTCCTGTTTTTTCTGCTGATTTGTCTAAAAGAGAACTGGCAGTACATCCCCACTGACTGTGATAATGGCTGGTTGGCTCATAATGGTCACTGCTACAGAGTGACGGCTGAAGCTGAAAACTGGCACCAGTCCAGACAGAGCTGTGTGGACCAAGGGGCAAACCTCACCAGCCTTCACTCTTTGTCAGAGGTGGAGTTCCTCGTTAATGTCCTGCATAACTGTAAGCCAACCCGTTTCTTACACAAACTGTATTTAATCAGTACAAAGCTTAATTTTTTTTTTTTTTTTTTTACTTTTACAGTTTAATTTCTGCACAGTGTTTGATTAAATATACTCTATATGAACTCTGGTGACTCTCTGGACAGGGTTATTACATTTGATCGATAATGCAAAGCTGTTTTCTAGTGTATTTTGTCAGGTTTATTGAATAGGACAGATATAAGAGTGGGGAGAGACATTCAGTAAATTGTCCCAGCTGAATTGGTTCTTGACTTAAAATGTGTTACAATTGAATTAGTAAAATGTTAAAGCAACCTTCTAATGCACCTAATATTTTCACATTAGGAAAGACGTGTTAAAGTCTGATACAAAACCTGAATGGGCCAAGTATCTACATGTGTTTGGGAGATTTCACTAGATTTTCTTTTTTGTACATTTTAATTGTTTTAATTACACTGTCAATACATTCTATATTCTAATTTATTTGTATTTTATTTATTGGTTTAGTTGCAAGCTTTAGCTCATAGTGCTACAGTTGGAGCTAAATGGCATCACTTGGAGGGCTTTTAACACGCAACCGAGCAGACGAATGAAATGACATTGATACAGAGACAAGTACAAGTACAACATTAGACAAACATTATAAACTATTTTTTTTTTTTACCCGATTTGTTACATAGAAGAAAGCGAAAAGAAGCATTATGTGTTTCTTCTTCCGTTCATGATTCTAGTTACTGGGTCGAGTAGTGAGGTGTGGCTTGGTCTTTGGAAACAAGAGTCATCTCCAGCCGTCGAGTGGTTTGACGGTTCACCTGTAACTCTGGCTCCGTGGCACCAAAACCAGCCCCCACACATTCCCCCAACAGACGGCTCTCTCTGTGGCACGGCAGATGTAAAGGTAGATGTACAAAATGTGCTCTCATTCTTTAAATGCCAAAATTTAACCTGGCTCTTCTCGCTACAGGAGGGTGACTGGTTTTTGAGATCTTGTTATTTGCAATATCCGGGTATTTGTCGCAAAAAAGGTCGCACCGCTGTCCCTTCCTCGGAATCGTGGGATGAAGGTTGTCCTGAGGTGAGAGCTGAGCATATGCTGTGTTTTTGGCTTCTTTACACTGTTATGTATAATCTGCATCTGGTCCCACAATCACTCATTTCATGTTCTCCTTCACTACATCTTAAGGCAAGGTAAGTTTATAAGTTGTTACAGTTGTTACAGATGTTAAGTGTTACAGTTTTTGTGATTTATTAGCGAAATGCTGTAATTTTGACATCATATATAGATAATACAGGATGTAAACTGCACTAGAATCTAGTAAGTGACAGCGAGTGATGTGGAATGGCTACTTGTACTAAAATGCTTAAGTTTGACTCCATAGTTACTGGCTAATTGCAGTTACAAAGGAGTCATAGAGATGGCACAGAGCTTGAGATCACTTGCGGATGTGTTGGTCCCTTTGTCACACAAAATGATGATTCACTGTAGCTGTATTCATCTGGACTCTGTTTACAAGATCATCCATCTGAGTCATTTGGTCACGTTCTACTCAGGAACTTAGGGAACTTAAGTGCACATCTCCAGTAGCGAGTGAAAAATAACTGCTCCTGACAGAGACATTGAAGGATGGTCCAAATACAGCAGACACATTTCCGTATGGGGACAATAATAGTGTACCATAGTCCTTAATAACAAAGATGAGGTGAGGAGCGGTGGTTGATATGCCAAAAATGTGTGCGTATTATGCGTTATGTATGCGTATGTATTTCATTAAACAATTCACCATAGAGGAATGAACGGAAGGTCTGTGTGGTGTGATCTAACAAGTGAGTCACTGTAGCTCACTTTGGAAACCTTCATTAATCCTGAAACTGTGACAAAGGGGTCAGAATAAAATAGATTAGTGTAAAAGGTTCACAGCAGGTCGGCATGATGTTGTTTCTGATTATTTATGCATACATTGCTTCTGTTCGATTGATGGACAAGGTGAAAACATACTTAAATATATGTTTATTTTATAGGGTTGGAAAAGACATGGGCACCATTGCTACACCGTGACAAGCTACGAACATAACTCTGATGATGCCGTTACTGACTATTACTGCAAAGGCTCTCTCCTCACAGTGGAAAACAAGTACTTTTACAATTTGTTGACCAAACATAAAAGTAATTCTGTTGTATTAAAAAGTAATCTTTCAATTTCCACTAGGTTTGAACAGGCGTTTGTCAACAGTTTGCTCAGAGAGAAGGGAGCCAATAGCAGTGTGTTTTACTGGATAGGCCTCCGAGACCAAGAGGACAGGCGAGGATACAGGTGGATCGCTCACAATAACACAGAAGTGCCTCTAACTTTCACCAACTGGAACAAACACCAACCCGGTAATCATTACTTAGACACACTCAGACCACATATGCTATGCTAAGCTAAATGTGATAGACAAATGCTCAAGTCACTATTGAAAAAACAACATATATTAATCAGCCGAGAGTTCCCTGTTTGGTTTTATTTACCCCATAGCAAAAATGATAAATTGAATATTAATTGGATTTGAATAAAATCTTATAATAATACAAGCTCATATAAATTAAATCCCAAACGTTTTGATACAATGATGTCGTACTTAAAAAGTGAGCCAGACATCAACGCGTTCATGTATACTTTATCATCACAATTAATTTCTATATTTATTATTTAAAACATCTCTCTCTGTTTGCTGGATAGATGGACAGACATTTTTTGACACTGTGTACAATAGGGTTGTCAACAAATTGAAGTGTGTATATTAAAAATCACATAAATTATAGAATCTGAATTATATAAACCGTTGTAATATTAAGGAAACTACTACTACTAAATATATGTTTATAATTATCATTTTGGGATTGAACTTGAGCTGTTTCTTTGTTTGATATTAACTTTTACAGTTTTGTATCGTGACAACACAAGTGCACAATAAATACTTGCCAGGATAAATGTCAAGATACACACTCTGCATTAAAATGAATACATTAAAAAACATACTAATACAATCACACAAACCACTCATACTCTTGACCGATTTCCCTGCATGTTTGTTGTTGAATCACTGTCTGTTTCCTCCTCTCTCTTCAGTGAGTGTCGGTGGTTGTGTTGCCATGTCCGGTGGTCCTGCTCTGGGACACTGGGAGGTCAAACATTGTCAAACCTTCAAGGCTTTGTCTGTGTGTAAACGAAGCATCGAGAACTACCAGGACGCGCCGCTGCCAGAGGACCACAAGGCCGCCTACGCCCCCTGTCCCCCCGGCTGGGAGTCACAACCAGGAATGTTGCACTGTTTTAAGGTTAATATTAGTTTGGACCATTGAAGTCTCGCTCTCTTTTGTCTTTTATCTTTCTTCTGTCTTTCGTTACCTGCCGCGCCGCTTTATTTTCCACCAACTCCTGAAGGAAATTATATGTTTAGGGAGGAAAAATGTTGGGGACCACTGCTCTACAAGCACATGAAATCTTGTATTAGTCGTCAGACAAATATGAAAAGACTGTAAAACTACTAAAAAGTACAGAAAGGTTTGAATCAGAATGAGTAAAGGTTTTATTGCCATTGACAGTGAATATGAATAAACTTACAAATTAGGAACTTGCTTCAGCGATATGGTGCATCATAAAAACATTGAATGATATAGTAAAACAACTATGATAAGAGCATGCAAAAAAAGGTATTAAATAAAAAGAGACCTTTGCTAAAAATAAAAATATTGACAGTATGGACAGAACAACTGCAGCGCAAGTATTGCAGTTATTGTTGAAGTGAGTTATTGAGTGACATTTTGTGAAGTGTTCATGAGTCCAACTTAGTACAACAAAAGTTTGTTCCAGTTTCATTTATAACTGCTCTTTTTGCTCTTTTTTTATTATTATAGATGATAACCCCAATATTCAAATCTTCAAAGCAACATTCAAGATATATTGCCCACCTCTAGTTGCGATCAGGAAGGATTATGGAGAATAAACTTGCCATCGTAATTGGCAAAAAACTAACTTATAAACAGATCAAATTAATGAGTTGTTTCTTTATAGTGGCAAAAATGTAGTAAATATGTATTGTATTAAGTGCGTGTCATAGCGACAAAGCTTTAGTAGTGACGATAAATACTCTTGACTGTCTCTTTGCTCTTTGTTTGTAGCTCTTTTGCATGTAGACTGGGACAAGCGCTCTGTTCTCTGGATTAAAATGAAACAGAAATCAGAGGAGCTCACAACATTCTGCATGTAAACCTAGTGACTGTTGTTGATTGGTTTTACAGGTCTTCCATGATGAAAAGGTCCTGATGAAGCGCTCCTGGATGGAGGCAGATTTCTTCTGCCAGGCTCTTGGGGCTAAACTGGCCAGTTTCCAATTCTACGAGGAGCAGCTGTTTGTCAAGCATCTCCTCAGCACCATGTTTGAAGAGTTGGTACATCTTTTATTTTTTTATTTTTAGAGTTGCTTGGTTGCGCCTAGTGAATGAATTGAAGATTGAAATGGTTGATTTTTGTTTGTTTACCAACCATCTACTTCAGCTGTCTCTCTGCTATCCAAGATGAAGGCCAATAGTATGATGAACTCTTGTTTGTCCCACAATGGAGACCTAGTTGTGGTCGACGGGCTTCAGCTACCCGCAAAAGGAAAAATAAAAAAGAACAAATCATTTTTACATTTTGCTTCTTCTTCAGAACAGAAGCTCGCTGGTTTTGGATGGGATTGAACAAGCGAGATCCTGAAAATCCTTCATCGTGGCAATGGTCTGATGATAGTCCTGTAAGTATTAGACTAATGACCATAGTTTTATCCTGAAAAGACCACAGTACTAATACCTTTTCTATGGCTATAGGTAGTAACATCGTTTATAAAAGACAAGAACAGTGAATCTATTGGAGATTGTGCCGTGTTTAGTCATGCGACCAACAGCTTTGCGGCAAAACCCTGTGACAGAAAATATGAGTGGATTTGTAAGATGCTCAAAGGTACAAGTACTAATAGAACCACAACAGTAGACATCAATAGCAATGGTGTTCATATTTACATTGGTTTGTTGTCAGGTGCTCATCTCCTAAAGCCGTACTGGTACACAGAGCGTAAGTCCAACTCTTTACTTTCATCCACTATACTTTTTAGTATGTGTTTTTAAATGTCTTTAAATGTATAGACCACATTCTTTCTCTTCCAAACAATTTAAATTCAAGTTAACTATTCAAGTAAGTAAGTAAGTAAGTAAGTAATTCAAACCCTTAATTGCGAGGGTTTCCTTTGTGTACTCAGTGTACGCCAGTCAACCTAAAAAGCACAATAGACTAATCCTCCAGCTAAGAAGTCCTGAGCAAACCTTAAGATCTGGTCCTTGTTGTTGCCCCGGCTGCACAGAGGCATGAGTCGAATGTAGATGATACATTTTTGTACAGTAACTTAAAGATGTACCTTTACCTTAACTATAAAGCAACTGTTCCATTTCATAATGATACATGCTTGGTGGTATTCTGGATTAATAAAGTACTTTTTCTCCAACAGAAAGTGAGCCCTGGGTGTTTTTTCGCGGTGCTGAGTATCTTCTGGCCAAGCAGCCGTTCAATTGGGATGCGGTGTCTCTGGCCTGTCAGATGATGGGGTCCTACCTGCTGTCCATTCACTCCAGAGAAGAGCTGCACTTCATCAAAGAGCGCCTGCGACGGGTCAGGATTATTATTTTACATCGAGTCTAAAGTTAAACCGAAGTGTGCTACCTCTGTACAGTACACTATTTATGAAAATGACTCTGGGGCTTTAGCAGGATTCACCATGTGCAGTGGATTACTACATCCACAGGGTTGCAGAACATCTACTTACTGTCATGTAGGAGGCGGAGCATATACCTATGTGTACAAATATATATATTCTGGTAATCTAATACATTTGTATTTGTAGTATTCCTGGTTTGTGAGAGTAAAATGTTGTTGTTGTTGTTGTTGTTGTTTTATGGCGGTTGGCATCCAATTGTTGCATTACCGCCAGACTTTATTCCTCAGACTTTTCGTAGTCCTCAGACTGTCGTAGTCCATAAAAGTACTCCTTCCATTGCTTTGGTGTTACAAAGCCCATGAGGTCATGATATGTCTTTGGCCCTCATCCCGGTTTATATTTTCATGGACACGTTCCGTATTCCAATTGTCTCATTAATGATTAATGAGACAATTGGAATAATGATCAATCCAACAGTGATGTCTGTTGTCCTCAGTCCTAATGATGTGCTCCATACTAGACAAAACACATCACATTAACATCACATAATCACTCTGAGGAAGAGAGAATTTAAACACTAGAACCTTAAATCAAAGCTGGAACTAAACGGTAACTGATCTGGTCTGGTTTTGAAGTGTATATCTTCCCCCTGACAGTATTCTCTGGGTCCAACTGAATGGTGGATTGGGCTTTCCATTGGCCCACCAGGAACAGAAACCAGGTACAATTTAAAATTTTAAGGGGACATGTTATGTAAAAAAGGCTTTTATGAGCTTTTAATCATGGTGTGCCCTCATAATGAATACAGTACAAGAGTTTTGGATTAGATTCATGAATGCAATCCTGTAGATTCCTGCATTTGAGGCTTGAGTGCTCAGAAAAAAATAAATTCTGCAGTTCCTAACAATGCACACAGTTACAAAGCAGTTTAAGATCAATATTGCTGTTTAAAGTGAACAACATGCACATTCCACTGGACTTCAGAACTATGCACTTGGGCCTTAAAACATGGACACAATAAACAGTTACTCACAAAAAAAAAGAAGAATTTAATAAATTGCACCGACAATCAAGGACTGGATTGATATTAAGATAAGATAAGATAAGATATTCCTTTATTGTCCCACATGGGGAAATTTCATTGGTGCAACGCAGGTAGATACAGAGGTAGATACAGAAGAACAGATCACTTATAGGAAGTCTGAAAAACACTTTCAGTAGAAGATCTCCTACAAATAAACAAAAACTCCCATAGACAAATAAATAAATAAATACATAAATACCATTGCATGTGATCACGACAGTAATTGCTCATGAATATGTGTCACGACAGCACATAGGTTGCACATGAATTGCACATGAATTCCAACAGCAATTGGACCTTCACAAAATGGAAACAATTACATTCAGACTTGATTTGAAAATGGACAAATTTTGACAGACTATGGACTAAATGGGATGTTTGTTTTGGTTTCATACGTGCCTTCATTTCTTTTTTAGTTGGATGTCTACTGGTTTTGATTTTTGTCCGGTGTTCTCTCTCTCTGGCCTTGTTTTGTTTCATTGTGTTTGTTTTTATATACTTTTATATGCTGAAACGTTTAAAAAAATATATAATAGAAAATGAACGAAATGTAAAAGAAGGCTCTATGTATGTCAGTTTAATATAAAAAAAACCAAAAAGCATAATATGTCTTCCGTAAAATTATTATTATTATTATTATTTAGATACTAGATTACAATATGACATCTTGTTGGTTGATCCTAGATGGACTGATGGGACTGAATTAGAGTTTCAGAACTGGTCAGAAGGCATCCTGCATGTTCAGATCACTGGGATGTGTGTCACTGTGTCCTCTTCCACGGGTAAACCTCTTCCAGACTATTATGTCACTTCCACAAACATATCTTAGTTTAAAGGAGGCGTAAACAGGCTCGCCTCACTTCTGCTCATTTGTTGCAGGAAAATGGTCGGTCAGCCAGTGCAGTGATCTCCATGGTTACGTGTGTAAAAGGAGGACTCTGTCGGTGCTGGAAACCCCCAGAGAGCCGCACTATATCGGGGCATGTCCGGACAAATGGCTGTATTATGGACACAAGGTTGGCACAGCACCTTTAATGATTACACACTGTAAATATGTCATCTAATTGAATCAGTTTTGCACGATTTTCAATATGATATCCTTGGTGTTTGCAGTGCCTCCTCCTTCACCTCCCGGAGGTTCCTGAGGATGGAAAGACTTGGACCGATGCCGAGTCCATCTGTTCTTCTTTTGGGGGGACCCTGGTGGCAATAGAAAATGAAATTGAACAAGGTATAAAACATTTACAAGCATTGCCATATTATCATGACGATAGGTTTGCCATTTACAACCCGATGCGTTTCAAGTTCATGCACGAAACTAAGATGAAATGTGGTGTTGCCTTGGTTGTTGGCAGCCTACATCACGATGCTCCTGCAGGGCAGCTCTGTGGGAGTGTGGATCGGGTTGCAGAACGATGACACTTCGGCCTGGACCAGCGGGAAAGCTGTCACCTACACAAACTGGTCTCCTGTTGAACCCAAGAGCCATCTCACTATCAATGTGATCATTTATATATTTAGTTAGTTAGTTATTAACTTCATAAACCTCAAACAACGTGTCTTTCTTATTTCAAAGGAGTACGAGTGGCTTCACGGATTTGAACCTGAACTTGAGCCGCTGTGCGTTGTCATGTCGAATAATCACAATTTCCACCTGACGGGAAAATGGTACGATGAGAAGTGCAGCACGTCAGGCTATGGATTTGTTTGTCAAAAACCACAAGGTATAACACGCTATTTTATATGTACCGGTAACTTTCTTTGTTTAAAATAACAAAACAGAAGACTGAATTTAAAAGGCCTAGAAGTAATTATAACACAGTGAAGGGATGGAAATAGAATGCTAATCAAAGGTGGTGACTATGTGGTAATTACGCAAGGAAACCAAACACATTTGTGATTCTTCTTGTTTAATAATGATGAGCACTCTGTCTCCATTGCACGTCATTACGGATTCATCCTCTAAATGTACTGTTTTTTGTTTTATTTTCAAAGACACATCCAAGCACCCCACTCACTCGTACCGACCGCCTTCTGCGCACGAGAAGATCGAGTACCGAGACCACAACTACCGAGTCTTGTCTGGAAACATGAGTTGGTACGAGGCGATGCAGTCGTGTTCGGAGAGTGGCTCTGAGCTGGTGAGCGTCACAGACCCGTACCACCAGGCTTTCCTCACCGTGCTCGTGAACAGACTGGTCGCTCCGCACTGGATTGGACTCTACAGCCGAGACGTACGTGATCCTCCTGGTCCAAACTTCTGAGCCTCGTGTTAGAAGTTCAAAATGGGAAGTCCAATAGTGGGTTATCTGTTGTTGTGTCGTTTGTATATGCATCAGATAGAAAAGATATATATGTTTTATAGTTATCTTTCCAATTTGTAGCAAGTCCAAAAGTAGTAAGTCATAAAAAAGCATGCTGGTTTCAAAATAAAGCATGAAAAATGTTATAATTGTAATAAATCTGAAATGGCAGGTTGAATAGTTTGAATGACAAAGGGAGCTGTTATTTCGGTGATGTAATAAAATGTTTGAAATGTGCATTGTGAACTTCTTGTAACCTTATGATGCAACAAAAGCAACACACTTACACTGGTACTAGGCCCTTTAATCTCAACTAGATAAAACAGATTTTGGGGAATGGAATTTTCTTCTAAACGCCTGCAACAATTTTAAATGTGACTTGTTTGTTTCTCGCAGAGTGGCATCAACTATCAGTGGTCCGATGGCAGTGACATGGTTTACACTCACTGGGACAGCACTGAAGATGAAGATGACTTTCTGACCGGAGACTGCGTTTACATGGACGAGAATGGAGGCTGGAGGAGAGCGGATTGTGAATCCACGCTACCTGGAGCCCTGTGCCATGTCCCAGAGCTAAGTTAGTGCCACGCCAATCATGTCTAAACGGAGTCGAAGTAAATAAATGCTAATATATTACTGTAATTAAGAAAATATTTGGGGTGAACAAAAAGTAAGATTGTTTGTTTTTCCTCTATGATTCTGATCCATTTTATATGTCAATGGGCCTCAGGTTACTTTGTACTGAAAAAGTTGGGGCCCAAGTTCAGATTGGTAAACAACCCCAAAAATATGTACAACGAGGTCCTCTCCAAGGCCAGACTATCATGTCTTGGGTCATGAAACAGGACTTAAATATAATGGTTCACAACTTTCTCATGTATTCAACATTTATGATATACTTGTTTATTATTATTAAATAAAATAAGACAGTAGTATGCATAATTTAAACAGTAGTTGAGGGTTAATCTGGGGTCAAGAACACCACAACTACAACATGTGGTATTGTAATAATATTTTGTATGTTTTTAATGCAGTAACCAAGGCTATGAGCACAAGTGAAGTGGCGTGTCCCTCGACGTGGGTGAAATTTAAAAGTGTATGCTACAGCTTTGAGCCTGTGGTGCAGCGACTGCCGCTGGAAGAAGCACGAGACCACTGCAGACAAAAACGTAGGTTCAATCAAACTTCTTTTTTTTTAACATTGCAATAATACAAAAAACTCAGATTTATCTTTGAATGTATTATGCATGCTTTTATCACATTTATAAGCTGTGAACCCAAAGAAATGTTAATGTGTCTGCGCCAGTCAAGACATTGGTGCTGAATTCTTATCTCACTGAATTGATTTCTATGCTAAAAGGGCTGTGTTGACACTCCCCCTACAGGCTACATGAGGGACTTGAACTTATGCATAATGTTGTGTTTATATATTCATTTATTTTTATTTTAGTCAACACTTCAGATGTGCTGACCATTGAAACTGAGACTGAAAACCTGTTCATCTTGGAGCAGCTCTGGTCTCTAGGGTTTGTTCATCAGGCTGTGTGGTTGGGCATGTTCTTCAACGCTGACAGTAAGACTCAACATTTATATCCCTTTCAAAACATGATTTTGTGTCTAGTAATAAAAACATATCCCATTATTCACAGCTGAAAGTCTGAACTGGGTGGATGGTTCTCCGGTAGACTACACAAACTGGCCCAGCAGACCCCCGGACCACAGCCAACTCTCCACAGACACATGTGTTTCGACCAAAGCGGCTGATGGGGTCTGGTACCTCACTCAGTGCCACCAAAAACTTGGCTTTGTGTGTAAAACTACCACATGTAAGTACACAGTATTTACATGCACATGTCAGAAATCGTTTAAAATCAACAAACTACTATTAGCATTCATTGTTATTTGAACTCTCTGGCATCAATATTCAAATAATCATATGCTATATGGCAAGGGCTGTGTCAACAGAATGTCATTGCAATGGTAACCAAACATAATGTGTAGTATTGTAGTTTCATCTTGACCTCATTTGTTTTCCAAAGAAAATCACATTGAAAATGTCACATTATCTAATCAACAGTTATAATTAGATGCCACCCATAGATGCAGTTGCTTGGCAAGACATGTTTTACAATACTTTGCAAAAGCAGAAAGTAGGAGGCCAGGCAAGATACAGATACAAATTACCTATTTAATTTAGATAGATTTAATATTGTGAGGAAGAGCTTCAAAAAGATAATGTTAGATGTTAGATCATTTGTGTTTCTTTGCAGATAAAGACATTGAAGTGGAGGCCGAACCACTAAATGGTAAAGTAGCATTTTTGGCATTGTTCAAACTAGAAGTCTATATTTTCACTGCTAATATGACAAAGAATATCTACAATGCAATGTTTTAGATAAATATGTGTAGCACTTAGTTGTGAAAGCTAGAACTCTAACCACTAAACCACTCTTACCCCAGTCGTTAAGAGCATGTAGATCACTTTGTCAAAAATGATTCATGTTTGTGCATTTATCTTGTTATATTTTGTCTTCTTTTAGGTTTACATCATGGCGTGATAGCTGCCGCAGTCCTGGTGGCTGTGGTGGTCTTTGCTCTGCTGGTTGGAGCATTCTGCCTCGTCTATAAGAGGAGGGAAGGACACTTGAGGAGGATTGGAAGTGCTTACTATCGACAAACAAGTTCACACTCAGATGGAAACGTCTTAATCACTGACTTAGAAACACGCTCGGGGGAATAGCACGAAGTCGGTCCCAACTTTGAGGCCTTTTGCCGGTACAATGTACAAAGACACTGAAAACTGTCACCCTCTGGAGAGGTTGTCGATTTCCTCAAGCATTTTCCACCACATTACTGAAAACTTGTTCTTAAAGGTGCAATGTAACTTTTCTTGTGGGAGGTCCGCTACCTGCTTGTCTCCATGAAGAAGTGGTACTGCCAAACCAACATCCATCTTCTATTATGTAACAATTATCTGTGAGCTAAAACACCACACATTATTAGTCAAATTGAATTAAAACGACTGCTGTAGGGATATTTATTTTGTCCTAAAACACTTCTCCCCTGTTTTTCGTAGTAATTGCCTAAGTAAAGTTCTTTCATGTGACTAGAAAATACATAATGTTGTGTCGTTGCTAATGAAGCTTCTGAAAATAAAGTAAAACGGAGATAAGCTATACACCGGGTACTATTTATGAGGTATTCAACATGTTCTCCGTCAGAGGAACAACAACATTTCAGGGAAAAGACATTTCAAGATAAGGATTTTGGAGAAGCATTTTGAAGCACTAATAGAAGAAAAGTGATCATATCTATGCAAATGAATGTTCATGAATCAGTATTATAAAAAATGGCACGTTTTTAAGTTTGTTTGTTTTTCTTTTACAATAAATGAATGCCCAACAGTCTGTTTTGTATGTTTGTATACAGCAGTTTAAGGTTTAGTTGCATTCTTATTTCAATGTGATCGTGCTCTTTTCTGTGTTATGCAGCACACTAAGTGAAGCTGTTACAATGGAAGAATGAGATGTCATTAATAATTCAACTTATTCCATGATTAAGCCCAAACTGCTGTGTTCATTGCTTTTCATTTTATTTTGTCCAATACAAACAGTTCAAGGAGATATTGAGTCATCTTAAAATTAACTCTGAGCCAACCTGTGACACCGGGTGACAATTGTTTGGAAGTATAATAAGACCCATGATATATAATCTAAAGTAAAGTTAATAAAAATACACAAAGAAAAAATATCCTTTATGTAACGGCCATAAAGCAAAATATTTCATCCACACCTTTAGAAAAAAAAAGGCACATTCGTTGTTGCATGCTCTTAAACTTTCTTCTTATCAAATAACCTTTCATTAAATTCCTATTGTACTATTCTTTGCATGTTTGTTGATTAGATATTAATTGGAAGAGCACCCTTTTCCAACTCTTATTTTGAAATAAAGAACAGGAAGCACAGTGTTTATCTCTCTGCCTCGCGCGCTTGATGCTCTTGACCAATCTGGTGAATGGAACACTAGAGACATCACTATGGCAAATATGGCAACAAAGTACAAAACCCAGATGCAGCAGCCATGTTCTGACTGTGACGTTCGACTCAATAGCTCATACAGATTACTGAGAGATGCACTTTCTAATGACAAAATCCTGTTAAATACTTATATATTAATTATATAATACTGAATAATTGCTATGTTTTAATTTCCACTTTAATACCAACGTTCTCGCCTGGAAAATCCGGTATCATATCTCTCTGAATTGTATACAAAGATTCAAAGAAACCCCTGCTCTACCACAGGCCTACTAATGTGGAAAATCTTGTTCAGTTTGGGAAATAAATAATAATTTTATCCGTGGGTTTCAGGATAATTAAAAGTAGGATTGTATCATTTTAATTCAACCAAAATATCCTGTCTTTTGAATTATGAAAAGTTTTTACACACAGACGTAATTGTGCATGAAAACCACGTCCATTGTTTTGAGGGTGAATAAAAATTTGCATAATTCAGAGAGAAGAAATAATCTGGCAGTTACAAGCAAAGTTCAAGTACAGTAGGAAAATATAAATTAAAAAAAGAAAACGAAAGAAAAATAACTATTAAAACAGAAAAACACAAGTGTCCATTACAATGTTTATGTACAATACAACCAGTAACATATGACTGTTATCTTTAGTTATGTACAGTGCCAAACGTAGACAGAATAAACAGCAGGATAATAGATTTCGGTGTGTTAGCGTCACAAATATACAACTACACCTCATTTTAAAACCTTCAATCGATTAATTTTATGACATTGCGTGACCTTCCGCGTTATCATTCACTTTGCCACAACCCCAAGATGGCCGCCACAATTGCCACGGCAACAAAACCCCACAGCTCTCTAGCGTCATCGGCGTCACACACACACACACACACACATACACACACACACACACACACACACACACACGCACACACGCACGCACGCACGCACACACACACACACACACACACATACACACACCCACACACATACACACACACACACACACCCACACACACACACACATACACGCACACACACACACACCCACACACACATACACACACACACACACACATACACACACACACACACACACACACACATACACGCACACATACACACACAACCACACACACACACACACACACACACACACACACATACACACACACACACACACACACACATACACACACACACAAACACACGCATGCGCGGGAGGAGGAGGAGGAGGAGGGCTGACAGCTGTGGGACCTCCTCGGGCTTTTAGGCTCTGCTATCTGATCACTTTCGCTTTGGAGTTCAGTCATCGATCGACCTATTTTTGAAAGCTCCACGCCCCGGGACTGCGCACCGTGTATGCACCGCTACCCAGCGCCGGGACGGGGGTCGTGACGGCGCTGAAAATGTCCAGAGCCGCACACTTTTGTCTTTGTTTGTTGATTGTGTGGGAGACAACAGTGTTTGGGGTGAACGCGCTCTCAACTTTCGGTGAGTAAATCCACCCTATTTTCTCATCATAATGCTAGCGTGAGAAAGGACCGAGCACTTTCGAAGGTGTCGTTTGTCTTTGAAGATTGTTTATTTGCGGAATCCCCCCCCCTGCAAAAAAAAGGACAATGTTTTTTTTTTGTTTGTTTGTTTGTTTTTGACTTGACTTTGTTCGTTTGCGCCGTCCCGCACAGCTCCGTGATTTTATTTCATCTTATTTACAAGAAGCGGAGCGAAAGTGCACACTCATTGCTCCCTCCTCCAGAAGCTTTGTCATGATTGTGTCAGAATATCTATAACGCTGAAGCACAAGGACATGTTTTGTGTTTCCAGATTGTGTTTCACTGCGACGCCTTATTCTTCAGCCACTTTCACTTTTATTTCTTCGCTTTTGTTTTATATCTATCTCTGTTTGCCACCTCCCTTTCACTTTATTATAACTAAATCATGTGTTTACCCGTAATGTTACATTGTCTTGTTGACTGAAATCAGACTTTGACAGATTGGCTCGTTTTAAAGGTGCACTATGTAACTTTTCATCAGATTGGCTCGTTTTAAAGGTGCACTATGTAACTTTTCATCCGATGGAAGGCGTGCCACCCAGCTCGTCTCCATAAACATGTTATTATTGCTTTGCCTGGAATGTTCCTGAGCATGGCATTAAACTAATCTATGTCCATGGAGACGAGCAGGTGGTGAGCGACCGGGTCAAGTTACGGGTCAGATTTGTGGCAAGGCAAGTCCAAAGAAACATGTTTTATGAGGTGTTTTTGTGCAGTTAAAACATCTGTAATTGAATAACTTAGAGTGGTTTAATGCCATACCGTGGAACAGTTCAGGTAAAGCAACATGATGTGAATAATGCACCTTTAAGGAAGTATGTCGTGTGTTATTACTCAAGACGATATATGCAAAACCTGAATATTGACTGTAATGAAAAAAAAAGGTGATAATTCTGCACTTTTGAATTTTAATTTAGCAGACCTCTCGCATTAGTCTGATAATTAAACCTCTGCTAATATTGTTTAAACGCATTTCTGTTGGGCTGATGATAATATGGGTGGATTTGTTCACTGATGTTTCTTTGCGTTATGTTTTCGTCAAACTGATGGACAGAAAGCAAATCTCTGTCCCAGATAAAGCTCTGATCTGTCTTCTGTCTAAAGTCACAATGTTTTGCTTGTGTTGTTATAATTCACTGTTCACGTTGGGGGAGTGCGGCGAGACACAAGCAACATTCACACACTCCCTCCCCCATTTCAGGGAATACACTGAAGGCTGTTACCAGGATTATTTTTGACAAACAGCATCTTTAATATTGTCGTTTTGTGTTTTCTCCCTATTTATCAATGACAATTTTCTATTCAATTTCGATTTTATTTTATTGAAGAACTGTTAAAAAGGGCTTTCAATCCTAAATTCAATTTCCTGATCATAAAACAAGATTTAACACGTGAAATAGCCCAAATTATTCCTCCAAAGTCTAAATAATTGCACATCCACAGTTAATAAAAATGTGAATAATGGAGGAGCAGACGATATTGACAATTTTTATTTTTTGAGTATCCCGATAACAGCATCAACTAGATAATTTGCAATGGCTGAAGCCATTGCTAGAGTGTCTCATTCTCTCTCCCTCTCCCTCTCCCTCTCCGCGACTGACTCCGTCACAAAATTCTAAAGAATAAAGCCTAAAGAATTACGCAGACACTCATAATGCCCCATTGATTTCACTGGGAAAAAAGTACTAATACTTTTGAAAATTCTGCAAAAAGTACAAGTTGTTCAAATGTCAAAAGTAATAGCACACGTACTACTGCGAAAGCGATCGTAATGAGGTATAACTTGTTGAAATCGGTTGGAACGGTCTAAATGGAAAATCATGGCGAATACTCAATAATACAAGAACATATAGTGTCTGCGTGATGACGTCACGCAGACACTCAATAATACCAGAAATATATAACAGAAATGTGTTAAAACATGTCTTTAAACTTATTAGTTGATGTTTAATTTTCAGAAAAATCACAAATATCACCGTATACATTTATTTGAAGGTTTAGTGCATCACTTTTCTTCCCCTTTAAAAAAATAAATAAAAAAATCAGCTCTATTTGTACTATAAACGTTACACTTCATGTTCACATTTCGCATATCTTCAAAACAACAGTCATGATATTATCTATATTTCAGCATATCACCCTCTGTATTTGTCATGACTTCACAAACCACATTATTTACATTTGACATCTAAACTAGATTTAAATGTATTTATACCAGATTTAAGTATATTTTTAAGGACCTTTTTTATTATTCCACTCCTGTGCCTCCTCTGTGTTGCAACACTGGAATTTCCTCATGGTGAGACAAATAAAGGTCTTATCATAAATCTCAGTAGAAGTACATTTTGGACATGTTTTAATCCAACTTCATGCGCCACAGGGAGAAATGAAGTGTAATCCTTTCTCTGTGCTCATAGATGACGACGCCTTCACCATCGAGCAGTCCTGGTCCGGGCGATGCATCAGCGCAGACGCCTCGGAACAGATAACCCTCGCCCCTTGTGACGCTGGCGAGATGCTCCAGCAGTGGAAATGGGGTTCGGGGGAGCGCCTCTTTCATCTGTCCACAACCAAGTGCTTGGCTTTTCACTTCCCCTCCAAGAAGCTGTCTCTGGCCGACTGCGACGCTGGGCCCAGCCTGTGGTGGCGATGCAGAAACGGCCTGGTCTACACTGTGTATCAAAAGGGACTCTCGGCGACGCCCGATGGAAAAGTGACTGTGAAAAACGAGTTTAATGACACCTGGGTGTTAGGAGGGTCACAAGACAGCATCTGCCAGAAGCCCTACCACAGTAAGTGTAGTTTTACTTTTGTTTTTGGGGAAACTCGTGCTATGGAAAGTACCTCTGATTTGATTGAATTTGCTGCCAGAGCTAACTGCATTTTCAATTTGGTCGGAACTCACTTCCTGGATTGGGCGTGAGTCATGGTTGAAGCCGAGTTACAAAACAAAACTGGTTTATTCACATTTTTATTCGGTCAGTCTTTTTTTTTTTTTTTTTTTTTTTTGTGTACATTTCCTGATGGTGTAGTTTTGTCTTTTTACATAAAGCTGTTTAAATGTGTCGCATTTTGTGTGTTTTCCTGTTGTTTTTGCTTAACCTCACTTGCTTTTTAATAATTTAGATAATTTTGATTGCTGTTGTTAATGTTTACATTCACAATAATCATTAAATTAAATCTATACATAATCCTTTCATTTTATTTGAATTTCCCAGATACTGTGTATTAATTTAATTAAGTATTCAGCCTAATCAGAATTTTACCCACTTTACTGACACGTTATATAAGATAAAATGCGACTTTTGAATGAACAACCACTAAATATTGCCTCTACTTTCACACCCAACTACCATATTTCATTTTAAAAAAGTAACTTTACTCTCTGCACAGTTTTGTAACACTTTTGCTTGGCTTAGTACTCTGAACGTTCTGAACGCCCTGTCCGTGTTGTTAATCTCTGTGTTTAGTTGTCTACACCACCAACGGGAACTCGGCCGGCGCTGCCTGTGAGTTTCCCTTCAAATACAGAAACCAGTGGCATCACGGCTGTCTCCCAGAATCCTCCGCCCCGGGACAGTTCTGGTGCGCCACATCCTCCGACTACGACCGGGACTGGAGGCGTGGGAACTGTCTAATACCTGGTACTACTCCAAACCATTATTATTATTATTGTTTTTAAATCTGTATTGTGTCTGTATTGTCAATACAGATAAGGCTGCATGATTTGGGAAATATATCTAATAGTTATTTTTCTGACAATTAGACTTGCGTTTTTTATGTTTTACGCATATTGACAAAAAGGCTGAAATAGACCCATGAACTGAAAAACGATTAAGATTTGCATGTATTGTACAGATCTAAACTTTAGTCAGTTGTGTTTTTTTTGTGCAGAATTTGACAGGATATTTTGTTATTAAGGCACAAAATTGTGGTCCTTGCGATTTTTAATGGTGTCCATTCAAATTGTGAATTTGATTTGAACGTGCGTAACCTTGCCAAAGCATTTCCCCAAAACGGCGAGTAAGCCCACCCCCAAAATGACGTTACACTTTGCACATTCAAAATAAAAATAAAAACAGTTCTTTCTTTATAAAACTAATACCAGAATATTAATGATACAAGATGGACAATAGATTTTATTGTTACATTCCTAATATTTATTCAGTTGTATTTCATCCTGTATTTTCTGACAAATAATTGAACAAAAACAAACAAGTAGCACTTTAATTTAGTAATAAATCACTTTTATTTAATGATGTAATGTTTGGTTCACAGAGGAGGGTTGCCAGACACTGTTCGAGGGTCCAGAAGAGAACTCCTGCTATGAGTTTGTCCCGGCCGCCGCTGTGACCTGGCAACAAGCGCTGGACTCATGTCGCAGTCAGGGAGGAGATCTGCTCGGCGTCACCGGACCAGAGGAGCTACACTCCAAAACCAGTGAGCGCCTCCATATGCTAATGCATTTTTGTTTTAGTACGTGGCATAAACCGTAGGTCTACTTTTGGTTTTCAGTATCCATTGATGTAGATCGAAGGAACGTTTCTGTGCGTCGTCGTCAACTGTCTTTTGTTCCCACAGATTAAATAACAAACAACTAAATTTACATTCAAAATAAAAAAAATTATGACATGATAGTTAATCTCACTTATAGGGCGTGTTTGGCCTGAGCACTTTCATGACATGTCTGTAATAGAGAGTCTAGCGATGTGTCTCAAAGTGTGTATGACAGGTTCTCATGTTTTTCTAATTTTTACTTCGTTTGGTGGGATAGAACCTGTGCTGAATGTTCATCACAGTTTTACATCAGTCAAGTTGGAGTTTGTCAAGACAAATCTAAACATTAAAGTACAAAATTACAGGAAGTAAGCGAAAGGGACGAATCCCTCTGTGATGTCATCAATACGCGACATCCCACACACAGCTGACACATTTTTTCTGACAGTTTAAACATTTCAATCATCAAAATAAAGGTTTTATGTATTTTCATTTGTCAAATCATAACTGTTGTGTAATTTATATGGATTTTGGACCTTGTTTACTGTATAGTTGCTAAGTAACAGCTGTGGAATCACCTCTATGTCAAATCTGCTGCTCGTGTCCAACCAGGAAGTAACAATATAAACGTCACCAAGATGGTCAAATTGGGAAAATTAGGCAAACTGTTTTTGTAAAATCGTATGGAAATGTGCTGTCTGACCTGTCATGTGCACGTCAAACTCCATGGTCACGTGTCTCTGTTTTGGTGCAGTGTCGGCCGGCCTTGGCAGGATGCCCGAGCGGATGTGGATCGGCCTCCATCAGCTGGACCCGGCTCAGGGCTGGCAGTGGTCGGACGGCTCCCCTCTGTCCCTCGTCCGCTGGGAAACAGGTGAGCCTTAATCAGACACATATTCAAACAGGAGAAAAAATATGTATTAGAATAAGGCAACATTTGCAACGCATAAAATAAAATGATATATGAAAAGAAATAATTGATTGTGTGCATATGGTTGTTTAAAAGTATAATGCACCTGTAGCATGTGTCTGATTATTTTATGTCGAACTGTCGTGTAGAGGAAATTGTAACAGTTTAGAGAGCACAAACTGTCATTGCTTCCTGACAGTCTTGTGGGCTTTTGCACATCTATAAATTGCACCACTTAATACCTCTTGTTAACCAAAACTCACTTCCTCCGCTGCTGTTTTGAGCAAATGTTTCCTGTGTAAAGGATACTGTTGGTGCCATTCATTTGTCACAGAAAGGCTTTGTTGGCGTTGCTGAATAAGGCTTTAACATCTCTTAAAGGAAAGTGATATAAATCCTTGCATCTGAGGATTGATTTGATGGCTGTGCACTGTCACAAAGAGGATGTTTTCACGGTTTAGCTCCGTGGTTCTTAAAGCCCATTGACAGGTTCTCACGTTTTTCTAATGATGACGTTATCATACTTTTTCATCAGTCAAGCAGCAGTTTGTGAAGAAAATTGGACATTTGAAAGTTGCTAATTACAGGAAGTAGAGCTGACTTCTACAACAGAATAGCTCCACCTCGGTGATGTCATCAAAAAGCACCATTCCACCAAAAATGCAGAGACAATTTGCTCACAACGTACACCATTTTATGACGGTTTAAACAATCATTTAACAAACATGTGTAATTATTTATAAAATCATAAATATTGCATGATTTAAATGAACTTTGGCCCACATTTACAGGCTGGTTGCTTGGTAACTTGGTAATTACTTCTTACTATGTCAAACCAGGAAGTGACATTATAAACGGCACCAGATTAGCCAATTGGTCTTAAATATAATCATATTCCCTTTGTTTTAATGAAAAGTGCAGTCTGATGTGACATGGAGCCATTTTAGGGACTTAAGTTTTGGTTCTTATTAAAAAAATTACACAGAAACTCAAAAATGGAATCAAAATTAGACACCGGATGAGAAGAATCAGAAAACCTCACACAGGCCTTTGTCAAATCAAACTCAGCCCTTGCATAAGTCAGACCAAATCAGATCTTAACCAGGACTCGACCAGATTAGATTCAGCCATAGTTTAGTATTTGTTGATTGATTAAAGAAATACAAAAATTGTTTTCTGCATTCTCAGCAAAGCAATGACAAATAGACCTCTCCAGAAAAGTTGCACTGTGCACCTTTTAATATGACCTTTTTAACTACTACTTTTGATTTATTTTGTGATTTAGCTCATGTCTGGTCAGGAGTTATTGAATATTTTTTGTATTTGAGTTGTTTGTGCAGCATTTACCAATTTTATTCCCAAGTTTAGCATCTTGACTATCAATTTTCAAGCAGCCTTCTTCAATAAGCTTCTTAAACCCGCTTATTGAACAACTGCGAAGGATCTGGAAGTGTTTCACAGATGGCCGGGTGATTCATTTTTGTGTTTTTGTTTCTGCGTGCGTGACATTGACAGGGATGCCGCCCACTTCTACAATCCTCGACTCAGACTGTGGCGTCCTGAACTCCAATCAGAGCTACGAAGTTGACTCATGCGACACTAAACTGCCTTATGTCTGCAAGAAGCCCTCGGCCTCCAAGACTGCACCAGAGGGTTGGTCTTTGTCTTTATTACTATAATTGTGTTCAACTGATCTAAGGGGCGGCGTCTCAAATGCACAATGAACAATGTCATTTTTGCTTTGTGGCTGCTTAATGACAACCATCAGCCATTAAAACAGACAGTATCGGGTACACTGTTAAAGAAAAAAAAAAGTTTAAACTACAGAAAAATACAGGAAAATGGTTCATTATTACTCGGACTTAATTAAAGGCAAGGCAAGGCAAGTTTATTTGTAGAGCACATTTCATACACAAGGCAATTCAAAGTGCTTCACACAGCAGGAAAAATGGATTCAAATCACAAAGAAATTACAGAAATACAAAAAAATTAACTAAATTAAAAATTATCAATCCAACTCATTTTCTAAACTAATAAAATCACAAACAAAAGAGAAGAGTGCAAAGATAAAAATTAACTACAATAAAATTAACTAAATTAAAAATTATCAATCCAACTGATTTTCTAAACTAATAAAATCACAAACAAAAGAGAAGAGTGCAAAGAAAAAATCCCTTCAGTCATATGCGCAGCTAAACAAAACTGTTTTTAGCTTAGATTTGAACATTGTCAGAGTAGAAGCCTGTCTCACATCTTCAGGAAGACTGTTCCAGATTTTAGCTGCATAAAACTGAAACGCAGATTCCCCATGTTTTGTCCTGACTCTGGGCACCAGCAGGAGGCCGGTCCCTGAGGTCCTCAGAGTCCGAGATGGTTCATATGGCACTAACATATCCAAGATGTACTTTGGTGCTAGGCCATGGAGAGACTTGTACACAAGCAGAGCTGCTTTAAAGTCTATTCTCTGAGCCACATGAGCCAGTGCAGAGACCTGAGAACAGGACTAATGTGATGGTACTTCCTGGTTCTAGTCAGGACCCGAGCAGCAGCGTTCTGGATGTACTGCAGCTGTTTTACAGCTCGTTTGGAGAGGCCAGTGAGCAGGCCGTTACAGTAGTCTAATCTACTGGAGACAAACGCATGGATATCGTTTATGCTTTGCTCCAAGTTTGTTCCAAGAAACAGCCTGGTCTTTCTGGTTTTTAGACAGTTTTGGAAACGACACAGAGTCACTGCGGTTTAGGTTGAAAGTAGCAGTCTTTCTTGTAAAAAGTGTGCTCTTCTTACCGTCGGTTGA